>NW_004567172.1:214601-272034 GCF_000260355.1 Condylura cristata | reverse complement strand
TCTCCTGCACTGCTGGTGGGAATGCAAACTAGTACAACCACTATGGAAAACTGTTTGGAGATTCCTCAAACTGCTAAACATGGAACTTCCCTATGACCTAGCAATCCCACTCCTAGGTATCTACCCAAAAGACAAAAAACACTGATTCAAAAAGATACCTGCACCCCCATGTTTCTTGCTGCTTTATTCACAATTGGAAAGACATGGAAACAACCCAAATGCCCAAAAGTGGATGACTGGATTAAAACGATGTGGTACATATACACAATGGAATATTACTTAGCAACCAAAAAAAAAAAAAAGAAAAAGAAAAAGAAACACATGTCTTTTGCAGCAACATGGATGGAACAGGAAAATTTCATGCTTAGTGAAATAAACCAGAAAGAAAAGGGAAAATACTGGATGGTTTCTCTCATAGCAGGAATATAATGGAACAGGTGGGAAAATAATGATAATGATGAACAGCTATATTATATACCAAAGACATTTTGTGAAGGTGGAGTGGGAAATGGGATCAAAAGCAGCGGGGATGAGGGAAATGCACTGAACCACGGTGATGGTACATGGGTGATTTGGTGATGGGAAACCCAAGGGATTGCAAATGAGATGGAGAAATGCACAAATGATGTAAAAATAAACTATTATATATGTATAAATAAATTTAAATTTTAAAAACAAAAAAATTATCAAGTATTAGAAATTAATGTAAGACAGTATGGTAAAGAATTTTACAGGAAAAGTTATTCAACTTTTAATATTAAGAAACATTGACTAGGGGACCTCCCTGGTGGCGCAGCAGATTGAAGCACAGCAGTAAGAGCTAAAGCCACTTCACATGAGTTTGATCACCATCCCAGTGGCCATACACATGGGCGGCAGACCTCTCCTGACCCACCCGCTGCTCCCCTCAGCAGTGCACTTTTGTCAGTTGACCTGTTCTGCTCCCCACTGTGTCTCTGGTGAATCCTCTCACCGTCCCTGCACCTCTGGCCTGTACCCCAGTTCTGTATGCATAAATAAATAATTTTTTTTAAAAAAAAGAAACATTGACTAGGACTTGACTCAGTGAGTGGAATTTATGCAGACTACACAGTAAAGGCAGAAACTCTATTTGATCTAAGGAATCAGCATAACTAAAGTCATTTTCTCCAGGGATATTTTTATGAAATTTCAAAGGATTTTCAAAGGAATAGCAAACACTACCTGGTGGAGAAATTGGCTATGAACATTGGCTCTCCGGGTGAAGAGCAGGGAGAGAAGCTCTGTGATGGATCAGGTCGAGTGTGATGAATAACAAGGGCCAGCAGTTTTTTTTTAAGATTTATTTATTCATTCATACAGAGCTGAGGTATAGGCCAGAGGTGCAGGGGTGGTGAGAGGATTCATCAGAGACAGAGTGGGGAGCAGAACAGGCAGATTGACAAAGAACACCACTGAAGGGAGCAGCGGGTGTCTAGTGGGAGAAAGGAGAGGTCTGCCGCACCATATGGATCACCTCTGGGGCAGGGATAGAACTCATGCTGAAGTGGCTTTAGCTTCTCAGTGCTGTGCTTAAACCCACTGTGCCACCAGGGAAGGTCCTTAGCAAACATTTTTGACCAGAAACATACAAGGATCTCAAAAGCAGAAGGGAGTGAATGGGCCTGACCCTCCGAGAGAGATGAGTAAGGTCAATGAAGTAAAAAGGATTTGTTGAAACATGGTTATCCACACTTACATCCATAGTAAGTACATCATAGAAAAACCAAATCTAGTTGGATTAAGTACTTAAATGTCAAAAGTGGAAACTTGAAACTTTTAGTATGACAAGTGAATAATTTTTAGAACTTAGTTTGAAAAGCAATTTATTAAACAATTAAATATCTGTAATTGCAAAGGAAAAGACGTATAACTTTGACTATGCTAACTTTTTAAAGACTTCGTACATTTTTCATTGAAAAAGTGAAAAGGTAATCAGTAAGTTGAGAGGTATTTTACAACATAAAAATTTATTAAACATCATTATTGAATGGAACTCTATAAAATACAGGAATATATCTGGACCCTCTCTGGTGGTGCAGAGGGTTGGAGTGCTGCAGTGGGAAGCTAAGCCAAGCTGTGACTGCTTCAGTGTGAGTTCAATCCCCGCCCTAGAGGTGACCCACATGATGCAGCTGACCTCTCGCCCACTACTGCCCTCAGCAGTGTACTTCGTCAATCTGCTTGTTCTGCTCCCACTCTGTTTCTAGTGAATCTTCTCACCACCCCTGCACCTCTGGCCTATGCCCCATTTCTGTATGCATAAATAAAAATCTAAAAAAATTATTAAAAATAATAAAATACAGGCATATATGATACATATACAATGGAATACTACTCAGCAACCAAAAAAAGATAAACTCATGCTATTCACAGCAATATGGATGGAGCTGGAAGAGATCACAAGCAGGGAAGAATGTGGGGGACTAAGGTGACAGGGTGGGGGAGAGGGGAAGTAAACATTGTTGTAAAGTGAATAATGTAAATAGATATATAAAAAAATAAAATAAGGGGCCCTTCCTGGTGACACAAAAGGTTAAAGCACAGCACTGCAAATGAGCCATAGCCACTTCAGTGCAAGTTTGTTCCCTGCCCATAAATGACCCACATGGCCGAGCAGAACTCTCCTGTCTGGACCACTGCTCCCCTCAGCAGTGTACTTCATAGATCTGCCTGTTCTGCTTGTCCACTCTGTTTCTGGTGAATCCTCTCACCTCCCCTGCACCTCTTGCCTATCCCAATTCTGTATGCATAAATAAATCTTTAAAAATATAAAATTAAATTAAAATGAAATGGAAATATAGGCATATAAAGAAAATACCCAGAAATTCAATATCTGGGCAATAATTAAGCAAGAGAAATTATATGGCATAGAACAGGAGATATGCATAAGGCCATTCATATGTTCATGATCAGAAAAAGCTGAAAACCATCAAATTCCCATCTATAGGAAACTAGAAGAATATATGTAATGATTCAGACTTGAGTTAGATGAACAGCTTCCACTAATGAATGACTACACCCTGAAAGATAGTCACTGACACAAGAAAATGACATAGAAAGAGGCTGTGAAGGGGAACAGGGCATGAGTCAACCGTGTGTGGAACACAGGTCTATCAGCTACACTCTAGGTCCTAGATTTTGTGCTGGAAGGTGTATATGCAAGTATGTATTATGTCTTTACAAGTAACTAAGAAGTAACTAAATAGCAGAGGGTCATAGACAATGTATATCCCAAAACTTAGTGGCTACCAGCATTTTTGGATCCTGTGGCCTGGAGTCCCAACAGACAAAGAAGGAAGGTCTATCCCTGTTCTTCTGTATTTCAGATTTCACCCAGAAGACTTGGGTACCTGCAAACAACACAGCCCAGCCTCTTCTCCAACCATCCTTTTGGTGACAGCACTGCAGATGGTTTTCATGTCCACTATTGACTCATACAGGATTGTCAGCAAGCAGGGTCCAGACTAGAAGCTGCAGATTTACATGTTGCATAAAAGCAGGCAACTACAAGATGTGCTTGGCATCAAGGTGCGTGAACAAAGCCCCAACATCTCCAGTGAGGAGGAGCAGGAGATTGGAAATGTGTGTTCCCGCAGCACATTTTAAGAAGAGGCCAACCAATGGGCTCATGGTAAAGCCATAAATCTAATGTCCAACATGCACAAACAATCAGGAGGGGAATTTAACTATGGACAGTGAATTCACTTCATTTTTTTTAAGTGAAAGAAAAATGCTATCTTCAAAAAACAAAAATACAGTATTGGGGATACTGTTAGACATTATGTGGTAGGAAAGAAAAATGGAGTAAGATCATTAGGAAAAGTTAATTATTCATATTAAAATTATAGCTTATATTTAAGGAATGTTAAATACAGTATCTGAAGTAACAGGATATACTTTCATCTAATTAAAAGTGTTGGAAAGGAGATGAAAGAAGATAATAAATGGAATGGCTAAAATGGAACACAAAATAGATGGCAGGAATGAGTCAAGTATAACAAGTACAAGTGCATCAGGCTCCTCTCTAGAGACAGTTTCAATTGAAAGTTTCTAAATTACATCTACCAGAGTTCACTCAGTAGATGGGATTGATTTGATGGTGTGTGCTGTGTTTCTCCTGATGCCATTCTTTTCTTTGGGCTAGGTTTGAAGGGCACAGGCCAAAGGGTTCTGCATTTGTAAGGCTATTGCATGCCCATTGCTGGCCCAAGTTGGGGTTGGGGAGGCTGCTGGCAGAGGTGAATCTGGGTGAAGCACCTGGGCCCTAGCATCTCCACCTGTGGCACCTGGAAATGATGGCTCAGTGACAAGTCTCAAAAGGACTGGATTCTCATTTTTCTTAGGGAAGATAGCAAGTATTTCTCATGCCTTCCTTTGTTAACAGTGTTGCTGGCAATGTCATTTCCCACTGCCATCAAAAGCCATTAAGGAGAGACAGGAATTGTATCTATAAGCATTTAAATTTTTTAGATTGCTGGCTATTGATCTGAGAGAATGGTGGGCATAGCACCCTGAGGAAACCATTCTGCCTGTCATCATGAGACAGTCATAAGCAAACAGCCCATCACTACTGATGTTTCTGATATTATTTTTAAACCCCAGAAGTTACTATTAGCCTTCTGATAATCTTCTGATAATCTGATAATTGCCTGTTACATCACTAGCATCAATGTCTAGCACTCATTCAGGTTATCAGCAGTGCAGGAAACCCAGTCTAAAGCAGGAGTTTTAAAGAAAGTAGATTAGTCATACAGTATGTCTATGCAGTCTCTGCTATATGTATATGGTGCCCTTTGCTTTCTCCTTCACCTTCTGTCATCACTAAATTTTCCTTTCCAGTACTGATCCCCTGTGCATGAGTCTCTAATAAAGCCTTGCATGGCTCAAGTACACCTAGTGCTCTCTAGAAGACAAAGGATCCACTCTTGGTTCTGGGTCAGTAATAAGATTACAAATTGAGACTGCTTTCTGTGCTTCCACTTTGAATCACTTTAATTACCTAACAAATTTCTTTGTCTAACTATCAGATACTTTTATTCCAATCAACACCTCCAGACCCACTACATCAGAATCTGTGCTGATCATCTCCCCACATGACTAATGGAAATGACCAATAGGTTACACAATACACTTGATGTAATGTCTAAGGCTTGTTTGGGGACTGAACACCGCCTACTGTAAAGGGGTATTTATGAGACAATTAGAAACATTTTAATCTGACCTAACAGATTGTTAAAAATAGAAGAGAAAAAACTCTCAAGGTGGAGTTCATGTTGGGACCCATCCAGACTTATCTATTGCAGTTTTAACTTCTCCCAAAAGTGTAATTCTAAATCAATCTAGTATTTCCTATTCAGCATCAACATAATCTGCATATTAGGACTGTCCTCCCCACCCAGGCCCTCCTTCCCCTGAGGGAAAGTAGTTTACCTGAATTAATCTTTTGCTAAATATCTCCTTGTATCCTATTTCTATAAATACCCTTCATTTTGTGTAAACTGTTGTGGAATCTAAATTGGCTGCTGCTGCTTTGAGATTCAATCGATAATGTCAATTAGATCTCTCTATATGTAAAGTCTCTAAATTATGTAAAGTGCTTTCTTAACAAGATTAATCAAAAAAGTGATAATAGTACTATGTTTATAATCCAAACGTCTGTTTTTCAGATATGCATTCTGAAAATAGAACTCCTCCACTGGTAATTACTCATGGCCTTTGTTTTTTCCTATCTATGGTCCAAAATACCCTAGACCTCTCCTTCAGGTCATATGGTAAAGCTGCACTTTCCAGTGAAAGTTAGGCTGGACAACCTGCTTTGGCTAATAAAAGGTAAGTGAAATGACAAGTCTTAGCAACCCCATATTTGGCTGCCACATCCTCTGTACCTGCTTGAACACCAGAATCTCCCAGAGGACTTGTTGAACAAATACCAGGTGTCAACTCGAGTTTGTGAACCAGTACCTCTGGGGTGAGTATGCCTGAGAATGGGCATTCATAGTAAGTTCTAGATGATCTTTATGTTGCTGGGGAATACACTTTAGGAACCAGGGTTCTAGAAAATTCCTTTCCGGGACATCTATTTTATATATATGTTATTTTTACATCATTTTGTGCCTTTTTCCATCTCAGTTGTAATCCCCGTGGTCTTCCATCACCAAATCACCTGTGTGCCATCACCATAGTTCAGTGCACTTCCCTCCAACCCCCCAGGATATCTCTTACTGATACTTCCTATTAAGTCATTTTAAGATCACAAGTGGATGAAACTATTTCATTTGCTTCACATCATCATGGGATTTTTATGTGCATAACTGAAAGAGCATACCTTCCAACGAAGTAATAAAATTCTCAGAACCCATAAATCCTCAAGAAAACAGTAACTTTGGTTAAATTTCAGGCACAAATCCTCATGGGAGTAATGATGTCAAACTTGAGAAACCCTCAGATATATCCTAAGGTACATCTCTTCCCTGCTTCCCCTAACAACAGCCTGGTGTTCTTGTCTACCCGGTAATAAAATAGCTATTTCTGAGAAATTCAAGAATTACCTGGGAAGGCAATGCTTTTGCCCTTTGCCCTCCATGGGTCCTGACTTTATCTTGAGTTTGCCTACTTCCTATTGTTTGAGGAACCTCCACCAAGAAGAGAGGTTCCATGTTCCCTGTTCCACCAAATGGAAAGTAGAGCTGTATGACTAGAGGAAGCCAAAGTCTTGGAGAAGAGGATTTCCAGAGACAGGAGGGAGATATGTGAAAGAGCACTCACTTTTGGGCTTTGGACTTGCACTAAGAACTTAAGGGTCATAGGAAACCTATTAAGACTTTTGAAAGATGTGGGTGAGATACATGGGGTGGCTGACAATGGCAGTCAAAATCTTGATTTGTACTTTAAATTTACTGCTTTTTTTCTCAGACTTACAGGGCCCATTTCTTCCATTTATGGTTCTTCTCCAGAAGGTGCATTAGCCCTGTGGTGAGTTGCCAGGCCTCAATGACCCCACTTTGGACCTGCCCTTTTTGGCTAGGCATTAACTACAAGAGGGTAAGTAACTGGGTGTTTTACTGCAAAACACCCAGCAATTATCCTTTCTTCTCTATGCACACTAATCTCATTATTTTCCACACAAAAAAATAAAGTGTATCATTATGTGACAGATAGAACCTCTGTAGAGCATCCAAGTTTTGGAGGTACCAGGATAACCCCCAGTCTGTACATCAACACTGGGTAATCAAATATTATTACTGGATAGCAAATACTGTTGGAGTCAATGGAAGGTGGAACATCTCTAAAAAATGGTTTCCCCATGAAAAAAAGCCGTAAGTCCCTGCTCAAGTCAGAAGGCTGCAGAATGTCCTAGGAAGGCCCCACAACTAGGAATACTAAGGCAGGTCAAGACACGGAGGGCCAAAAATCTACTTGTGCTCAGTCAATGAGCACAGGCACTTCTGACCAATATTTCTGTTACTGGCTCAGTCATCTAGGTTTTTATTGTTATTGTTGTTTTCTCTCATCTCCAATTTTCAGCTCAGTCCATGTATCTTGAGGTCTCTCTTTTCAGCTCCATTTCTTTCACTTTCAATTCTGGTGTTTTTTTTTTTCATTTAAAATTATTTCGTTCCTCTCCATTTATGCTTTCAGACTAGTCTGCCTGTCTGATTCTGTCTGGATGTTTTTTAAATAGATTCCTTAAAAAACTCAATTCAGGGGGAAAAAAAGAAAACTAGTAAATCCAAATAAGTAGCAAACTAATAGCTAGTTGTTTTTTAAATCATAGTGCACCACCTTGGCACTACAGATATGTACTCCCTTTCTCAAGGAAATTCATCTGAAGACTCCTTCCTTTCATGACTGATGGACAGGTCTCTTCCAACTAAGCAGTTGCAGTCCTTTCTGCTTAATGCAACTATTTAAGAGAGAAAAGGGGTGTGTTATCAGGGTTCTTGGAAATCTACCCCAAAGTGTAAGGGAGTAAGACAGGGGGTGTGTGTGAGGAAAAAATAGCTGGAGGAAGGCCAAAAGGAAGGAAGCAGGGACTGCACACACCTCCCTGGGGTGCAAAGGAGTGGAGCTGAAGAGGAAGAGAGATGGAGATACAGTCTCCTTTGCAAGATGTTATTGCAGTAGCCACACAGATTAGAAAAAAGTTATGTTAAGTGAGGGCTTCATTCTCCCCTAAATAGCAGCAACCTGAGTCAGCACAGCTCTAAGAACATCCCACAAGTCAGTCCTCCATGCCAGCACCTCTCACAATTCTTTCCATCCTCTCTGTCCCCAACCTCTGTTAAGAATTCCTGCCTTGCCTCTGAAGGGCAGACATAGAACATTGTGTGCTGTGAAAAGTACCCTCCATTTTGGTGTTTAGCCACAGAAGTCTTAAGGAGGGAGGAAAGGGAACAGACTGACCTTGAAGGGCATGTGAGATGAAAGGGCAGCTGAAGGAGTTTGTCTTCTGCTAAATCCCATGACTTTGGTCACCATTCTAAATCAAAATGTTTCACTATCCTAAATCGTGAAAAAGCAAATATTCACACCCTCCCTCCTTCATCCAATGAGTCAGCTGTTTTATCCTCATTTGTGGCAAATGTCACCTGGCTGCCATGGTGCAGAATACCCCCAATTTCCTTGACCATACTGTTCAGCACTTCACATGCAAGCAATACTCCACTGCTTCTGGTCTGGGCCTTACCAATTCTGGAGTGGATTTCTCAGGCTCTCACCCCAGACACTACCTGCAAATATACCCACCACCTCACATTATCCAGCAAAGCACCTCTCACAGACCCCAACCTTCTCCACTGAAATCACTTTAGTGCTTTAGATAACTAGAAACTTACGATACCACTGAGAGTTTATCTACCTCGACCAGACCCCATTCTTAAAGGCTGAAAGATCAGGTATAGAAGAGCTGAGTGACATGCCATGGGCACAACCCCTGTGCCACAGGCTGGTCAAGGACAGCTCTCTTGTCCCATTTGTGCTCAAGTGACCCAGAATAGACCATATATGACATGACAATTCTGAGACAGCCAAGGTAAAAGAAACTTTGAGCCAGTACATTGAGTTGCCCCAAGACCTGTTTTGAGGTAGGTGGTGGATTAAAACTTGGGAGGGGCTAATGCTGTTCAACTTGGCCCACCCCATTGACCACTGGGGCCACAATAGAGGAAATACTAGATTCTGACCAACAGTGATTAGCAATTTCCTGGAGGTAGAAGGCCGAGAGGTCACATGGGAAGTTGGAATGTAACCAATCTATGGATGCCTGGGTAGCCCCACCCCAGCACAAGCCATGACATTGCCCTTCTACTCACCTCTTTAAATATTTCCTAACTCATGAAAAGCCAGGTTTTATTCTCCTTTCCCAAGTTAGCTGCTCATGCATGAGTCTAAGAATGTGTTGCCTGGTTCAACTACAATGAACACTCTGGTGAATTCTTTCCCTAGTGGACAAAGGACCCATTCTTTGGGGTTGAAGGCCTGTAACAATTCTATATATAATGCTACTGTACCATGTTAAAAGTTGAGTGAGAGACAGAGTAAGTGCTAATAACAGGGATGACACTGGTCTAGTCCAACAGTACGAGACTTGAGAAACCTGAGTGGAGGCACTCAGGCCTGCATGAAAAGCTGAGAAAATTAAATGTATCAGATCAGAAAGTCCGCAAGAGGCAGGCAGAAGACTGGTGGGTTGATAAAAAGTGAAATCTATGTCATGAATGGCACAAATAAGTCACTGTGTAGCTGTTTCTGGAGAATGCTTTACACCAGGCCCTGAGTACACCAAGATGAGACATAGGCCCTAAAGGAGCTCAGACTTTAGAAAGTGGCGCATGGGGAACCAAGAATGATAAAGGGGCTTCCATCCTGTGGCCAGGGAAGGGAATCCTATTTCAGAGCCTCTGAGAGTGGTCCCCTGCTCAAAGCCTCCTTTTCTAAGCTCCCAGAAACTTCCTGGACTACAGCCACCTTTGATCATCTTTTCTTTTTACTGCCCTGAATTACCTGCTCCTGTATATACCATTTTTACCTGGTATATACTTTCTGGTGTTCCTAACAAGTTATGCCAGTGTTTGTACTCTAAAGGACCCTGGTGCCTATTTAGTAAACTATACACATCCATTTAATGGCTCCCTAGGCTCAGGGAAAGCAGAGTGGGGTCCAGTAATGGTGATAGAGGGAAGCCAAAGGAATTTCCCAAAAGAAATATGCAAAGGTGCTAAGGAGGAGGCGGTAGAGGATATTACAGAGGGGAGATAGCTTCAACCAGGTGAATTCTGAGAACAGACACAAGCAGTGAACATTGCTTGTGGAGATCAATATTCATTCATCTCCACTGACAGGCATTGCCCACATACCCAGTCTGCATAGCAGGGTGTGATTCCAAGAACAAGCCACAGGGGAGATGGGGTTCAACCATGGTGTAAACACTCCACTTTATGCCCCACATAATCTGTTTCCCAGTCAGATTTTGCAGAATAAGCTCTTTAGCCAACTGGTGAGGCAGACCCAGGCCAGCCAGGAAAGTGGGCTCCTCAGGGAAGGGCACGTATAGAAAGCAGATGAAGAATAACCTTAGGCCTGTCAAAAATCAGAGCAAGAAACCCAATACTCTAAAAGGTCTTCTATAAAGATCATTCTCATCTAGCACTGAAGGCGACCTCTATAGATAGTCACTGCATCTGGATGCTGCAGAGAACTGCTAACATTGACCTTGTACAATGCTAGGCACACCAAGACTTGCTCATTTTATAAGATTGTGACAGGAAAATTCAAGAACTCCCACTTGTATGAAAATATATTAGAACTGTAGATATAAGACATGACATCCTAAGTTATCATACTAAGTACCTGGTATAATGGAGATGCAAAGGTATTTACTGCGAGTCCATTAGGCACCTGTGGCCAGTTGTTCATTTGGGCACATAGTTCAGAATTCCACGGTACAGGAATAGGAGATGAAAGTTGCATGTACCCCAAAACCTGACCATGTCATACTCACTTTATAACAAAATCCTTTAATCCTCTTAGTACCTCAGTTCCTTTCCAGTAAAACTTAAGAGGTGATTACACCCATTCTCTTCAGACTTTCTCAATTCTTAATTCTTGTGAAATCACAGCTCCCTATTCTTTCTTACCCTCCCAGAGATGACCTTGACTGAAACCCTCTTTAGTCAGATTTTACTGCCCTGATTTGTTTACTTCACTTAAGGGCTTAAGTCTGACCTCTGGATTCAGATGGTAAAAACAGAAGAGCAGAATGGGCAAACCCACTATACCTGCATTCCCACATGCAGGAAGGCAACACAGGAAGGCAATGGTGTTGTGGGGATAAAAATAGTAAGTGCTCATGCCTGTGATAAGCACACTGGGTTAAGAGGGGAGGGGAGCTCAGGGAGGAGTCACACTTGCTTTGAATATTTTTTCCCACACAGAAGTCATGCATCCTAACCCTCCAGGTGACACTTACCTGGTAGGTTGTTTTGCAAAGAGAAACAGAGTAAGTACAACCAGTCCCTTTTTTGGGGGGTTCCTACACCCCAGTCCTACGGGTCATAAATTTCTAGGGTGGGAAGTATGACAACCCATACCCCCCTCAGTGTCAACTCAGAAACCCACTCACCTTAAGACCTAGGTCAAGCTTTTTCAGCGATACAGGAACCATTTTGGCACTCATATGCTTTATCACACTTATCTTCTAGTTAAGTCTAGAAGCCAGTTTCAGAAAGGCAATCCAGGTGTTTAGGATGCAGTGGCTCAAGGTGGATCCTCTGGCATCGGTCTTCCCAACTTCACTGCTCTACCAACCTGTCCTCCTGGCCTTCAGAATGCTCTTCTTATAAGGTTTCCCCACTTCCAGGAAGCACCTACTCCATCCCTTGGCTGGTCCTCTCACACCAAGCTCCAATACATACCAGATATGGCTCAATCCAAAATCTTCACTCTCTAGCTCTCCACTTCCACGACTCCTTAAGTTCTCAACACTCCCCTGAAAATCCCACCAACTACTTCACAGCTGAGTTCAAATTCTCAAACTCTCCTGTCTACATCAGTCAAGCCCTGACCCAGGAGTCATCATATATCAATGTTAAGTTTCAAGTTCAGACACACAAGGAGTAACTTAGTCAAGAATATCCTAAATAATGTAGAAGGCAAAAACTACTCATCTATCTGAATTTCAACAGCAAATACCCCACCAGTTGCTAAATCCCATAATCCTACTTATTTCCTTCTCCCTTTTCACACTCATGTTGACCTGTCCAGATCCTACTCTTCCAGCATCCTCATCTCTTATCTAAACCACAATGTCAGTGATAAACTCCTCTCCACCCTGAGGACCCCTCCAGAGCCAGACCACCAATCCCATACACACTCATCACCACCTCACTCACACAGCACAGCAGGGCAGTACTTCCAGCCCCTCAGCCAGGAACCACCTGCAAAAGCATGCTTAACTCCTTTCTCACCCAGCCTAGGCTCACCTCCAAAGGCTATCCCTGACCACCTCACCAAGAGAGGCTTCCACATGCCCTTCCCCCCAGCCCATCCTCATCCCCTTCTTCTCCTCCCTCCCCTGACAGGGACAGTAAACTTTTCTGTTACATAAACTACTTTATTTTAAATAAAATCAGAGGCAGACCTTTTCCCACACACACACACTGGCAGATGCATGCACACTTTCTTCCCTCTACCTCTGGCCACCTCAAACCCAGCGGTTCTCATTGTGACCATCACCCTGCCCACACCCCAGGGCAGGGAAACACCTTTATGAGAAGGCCCACACCGCTCCTACTCAGGTGGCAGTTAACACTCGGGCTAGGCAGGAGCTTTTCTGCCAGAGTCTGGCTCTCATCCTGACTGGTGTGGAACACAAGGATAGACCCTCCAGAGGCACCCAGGTCCACTGTGACTTATCTGGGGGGCCGCACTACCAGACACGTGGAGCAGTTCTCTGTGGAGGGCAATTCCCTTCAGCCTAACCAATTCTTCTCTGCATCAGGGGAGGCTCAGCCACCAAAGCTGAGCATGTCCCAAGGGATCCTGGAGTAGGTATTGTTTGGTTTGGGGTAGAGTGAGGGAGAGCAGTTGAGCACCAAATCCCCTAATTCCACGCTAAGAGAAGGAGCTGACATTCAACTCAGCATCCTCTACCCAGAAAAAAAGTAAACCTAACTCCATACAGGAAGAGAGGGGACTTGAACCAGGAGGACTCACTACATTTCCACCCAACATGAATCCTGTCAGAAACCCACTAGCACCTTGGCAATGTTATACGCCCAGGGAAATACCACTCACATGGGAGCCTGCTTGGAGCAGTAGCCTCCCCCTATGTTGACGCTAGGGTTGGGTTTCAACTACCCTGACCCCAGCACCCCTCAAGTCCTGCTCTGGGACCCAGCAGAGTGGCTTAAGTCACAAGGGGTAAGCACTGAAGGGTACAGGTGGGGTGGTGTCTTCCAGAGGTACCCAACCCCAAGTCTCACAGGTTACACAGGCTAGCTGGGACACCAGACAGGGGAACAAGGTGCCAGGAGGGCTTAGCAGCATCCAGAGAGGCCCCTCAGGAACCAAGAGGTGAGATAGAAAGGGACTCAGGACAGATGCTCAGGATGAGGCTGAGATGCCCTGCACTCAGGCTGGGCAACCCCTTCTCCAAACATCTCTCTGTGGCTTCTGAATCAAGTTCCCTGAGGGGAAAAGTCAGATAGATGAAAGATTAAAAACCAGAGAAAGGACAAAGGGGGACAGCCTGCAGAGCCAGCAGGGGGAGCAGAGATGTGAGTCAGAGAGAAGACCTCTGAAAGGGCTCCACGTGACCTCTCTGAGAGAAACAAAGACCTGAGGAGTGGTAGCCTAGTGTCTGCACTGCCCTGTATAAGTCAGTGGAGTTAAGACAAACCAGCACCCAAAGCACAGGGCTACAGGCTAACACTGCGCTGGTGGCGGCCCCCACGGCTCCCACTGTCACTACCCTGGCGGCCCCCGATCCGGGAACCAAGCTCCTGGCCATCCAGACTGGCGTGATCAGAGAGGCCCCGCAGATGCTCCACTGAATCGCACTTCTGCAAGTCCGAGGCCACAGTGCGTAGGCTCAGCAGGCTCAGTGTGTCCGTGTCGGGGGCTCGACCCGGGCCCAGACTGCTCCCTTCCTCCAGCACCCCGCCCTCAGCTCCCTCAATGATGCCACTATCCCCATCCTCGCCTCCATCAGGCCCAGCCTCAGCCCCTACTGGGGAAGAGCGCCGCTGGCCCAGAGGGTGTGAGGGAAGTCCCCTACGACGGGCATGAATCTGTTCGCTGATCTGTTCCAGGTTGCGAAGCGCGACGGAATAGCGAGTCTTGGCCTGGGCCACTTGCTGCTCCAACTCTGTCACCTTGGCCTTGTGCTCCTGCAGAGGGAGGGTTATAGTAAACCATGGGGCAACTCACCATAGCCCCTGGAGTTGAAGAGGCTGGTCAGACCCACTCAGCACACTCTGCTGAGAACTCCTCCCCCATGCCTGAGCCCTGTTCATCACCCACAAGCCTGCAGAGCTCCACCAACTCTAACGCTCCCAGTTGCTGCTATTGCTGCTCCTCCCCTGGAAGCTTCACTCAACTCCTGACTTGAGCCCCACCTCCCTCCCAGACCTTCATTTCCATTCACTTCACCTCTCCCCATTGTTCCCATCTAGGAGATTCCTCTTCCTGATGTTCCTGGCTTCCTCTTTCTCTGATTTACCTCCTCCTAGTTCCATTCTCTGCCAAGGACCCAGCGCCAGCTCCACCTCCCACTGCGGCAGGACATTGTGAGCACATGTGTACTACCTGCCCCAGTGATCGGGAAGACAGCCCAAGAGGCAGTAGAGCCCCCTCGAGCTGCAGGATTCATTTTCTACACCTGGTGCTTCCCAACCACCCACCAGAACTGACCTCCCCCTCTTCCAGTTAGCTACCTCGAGGATTTGGCTGAATTGAGCCTTGAGCTCAAAGTAGGGCCGGCTTTTGCCAATGGCCCTCCGAAGGGTCTTCTGCAGGGCTTGGACTCGAGCTTCAGCCTGTTGGCACAGCCGTGTCACCCGCTGGTGCTCCCGCTCACCACGAAGACGCTCCTCCTCCGCTTCATTCACCTGGCCCAAGTAGAGACATGGACACATATCACTGAGCTGGGACCCATGGCTCCTGCCCTGAGCACACCTGCCACAGCCATCCTTCTCAGGACCCTCAGAGCCAGGGGCTGGGACTGAGAGATGGGAGGAGCCCCAGTGTGGGCAGTCATAGTTCTGCACTGAGCTCTATAGGCAGCTGTGCCTGAGCAGGGAGCAGGCAAGGGTTTGTACAACGTGATCAGGTGGTTGAGCTCTCCATACCCTGGGCAGGCACAGATGAGAGCCCTGTCACAGTCAGCCACACACAGCTCAACAACCACTCGTTTATGTGACCTCTGCCACAGAAATGGAGCTACTGCTGTGTGAGACTGTGGGCCTGGATGAATGAGCACCAAGAGAACCTCCAGACATGACCAGCCCCTAGGAGCTGGCACCTGCAGCTACAGACTGAATATCTATATTGCCATAGAACTCTTGAGGTTGAAATCCTAACCCTTCAGGTAAAGGTACGGGAGGTGAAGCCTGGGGAGGTGATTGGGAATTGGGGGGAATTTCATGAATAGGATCCGTACCTGTATAAAAGCAGTCTAGGAAAACCCCTTGAGTCCTCTGTAATCTGAGAACACAGTGAGAAGACAGAAGGAAGTAGGCCCTCACCAGATGTCAAATGTGCCTACACTGTAATGCTTGTCTTCCTACCTTTAGAACTACAAAAAATAAACATTTGCTATCTAAATCCTGATATGTGTTATATATTTATAGCAGCCCAAATGCCAAGACAGTGCCTTTTATAAGGAAAAAATGGCAGACTGGAACTGATGCCAAGGATTCTCCTGCTTCTAGTTCCTTTTGAGTAACTTACAAACAGCACATAGATTATTCTTCAAAAATCCTAGAAGACCTCAAGAGCAAGAGAAGAAGTATACTCTGAAAACCGAAGTAAGGGGTCACAGATAAACACAGTAAAATGTGGGAGTTGAATCCAGAGCACCTAAGTAGGAATCCATACAGGGATTAGTCACACACCTGGAGGCAAAGGTTCAAGAGACTAGAAAAGTCATTTTAGGTCAAAAGGAAATATATGCAGAAAACACTGAAGGTCACACAGGAGGATGAAGAGATAGCAGAGGATGTGTCAACACCAGCAGAAGGAACCCGCTGGCACTGCCTGGCTCACCTTGCAGGTGGCATGGTTGAGCATCTCCTGCCAAGTGGGGTCCAGCCGGTTCTTGTCTGCCATAACGCCCTGCTCAGCCACAAACACCATCTCCCGGGCAGCATTGTGCATGCTCACAGCCCGCTCATACCGCAATGCTGCCTTCTGAGTCTCCTGCTGGGCCTGGAGGAGGAAGGCCATTAGGTCAGAGGCACTAATCAGAGGCCCTTCTCCTGGGCAAGGACAAGAGAAGGAGGGATACTTAATGCAAAGTTGGCTTTCTCTGCCAACTCAGACCAAACAAAAATGTTAAGGAAGCAACATTCTACAAAGAACAGTTTGTAAGGACATGGACTAAGAGAAGAAATAAATACAGGGATAAACTGAAAAGAATACTTTCAGTGGAGAGCATATGAAATTCCTAGTGAGCACTCTCACTAGGGAGAACAAACAAATCCACAGCATTTTAGCTGCAAAATGATTACTGACATGGACAGAAAGTATAATCTTGGGACTAGCACCTCCAAGTAGAGGAAGGCTGAAGGTAGTAATAACCAGAGAAGAGTTCAAACATACTGATCACAGTCATGATTATCAAACAAAACTGAGTTTTAGTTATAAGTAACTGGTTAAATGAGTAATAGTTATCTAATATGAGGAAACATTAAGCAATCCTTAAAACTGGAACGCTATCATAATACAAAGTAAAACAAAATAACACATACTGTATAATTTCATCTTATTAGGAAATATATCTCCTAAAACATTCAGGAGTTATCAACGTTGCACTAATTATATCTTTTACATACTCTGTGATCTTTCATACTTTGACATCTTGGAGGCCTTGCTGCACCTCCCAAGGTATTAATTCCAATAGACAGTAAAATGAGCGCACCTTTCATTTGCAAACCAGCCAGTCCAAAACCTCCTTAACTCTCATGCATCAAGTCAATTACTTCCCTTGCCCTAAATCATAGGGCAGGTACCAGAAAATTAAAGACTGCTCACCAGTTATTCAAACTAACCAACCTTAAACTTGCTCAACCCTAAGCCTACCCTGCCTGACCCATCACTTCCCATGAAAACCACAACGAAGGCTATGAGCAAGCTTTTCCTTCTTGCCTTCTAATTTCTAACCAACCCAGGTGCTTCCCACGAGTGACCTGCCCCCTCCTCTTGGGAACTGTACATAATACAGTACAATACAGTACAATCTCAAGGCCATAGCCTCTGCATTGTCATTTTACCATACCTGACTACAAATCCTAGGTACAGAAACCAGGAAACAGGCATATGGTAGTTTGGAGAGATCTTGGCTTTCTTCTTTTAATCTGGTTTTTCAGTTACAGTCTTTCAATAATGAATTCACATTATTTGTGTAAAAGTGAAAAGGGAGGAGGGATAAACAGAAAAAACAGCGTAAGAACCAAAGGGAAGAAAGATAAAATGAGAAAAGGCATTCTGTCTGACATTCCACATATACAGAAGAGTCCAGGGCCAGGCTCTGTATGCAGCCTTCCCGGGACAAAGGGTCAGCTGGCCATACCTCCTTAGCCAATCGTCGAGCCTCATAGTAGGGCCGGGCCTTCTCAATGCAGCTCCCCAGTTGGGAGCCCTGTGCGTTAAGCTTCCTTGCCGACTCCTGCAGGATCCTCCGATAAGTGGTTCTGGCCTCCTAACAAAGAATAAAGATACAGGCAAAGGAAAGGCAAGTATGTTTCTCATATACAACCCTTCCCTTGCCAGTGTAGAGGGAAACAGAGACACCGGCCCAAGGGTATGAAGCAAAGTAGAAACTCACATCCAGCTGCAACTCCACCTGGTTGATCTCTTCACTGGCTTGGTTGAGATGCTCCAGTTCCTCCTGCACAGAGAGAGACAGAGCGTTAGAGCAGTCTCAGAAAGCAGCCTCAGTTACATGGCTGTGGTGGAAGCACTGTGCTCAGAGCGAAAGCCTACCTGGAACTACTGGAGGATGGCACTGTGGAAACCCCCCTTGATAGAGACTTAATATGCAGTTTCCTACTATCTTCTACAGGTCCACCTCTGTATCAAATAATAAAATCCCATTTTGTAAGTGAGGAAATCAAGGTTCAGAGAAAGGAATTCTCATATGCACACATCTCCATCAAACCATTCTACCCCTTCACTGCTCACCAGTCAGGAATCTCTGTTCCAGAGAAAGGACAACCCCCTCAGCCACTCACTGAGCACACTTAGCACAACTCAGCACCACCAAACCATGGAATTCAGAACACAAAGTAGCAGCTAATGGCCAACTGAGCAACAGCCCCTCACTGGACTAAGGAGTCAGTAAGGAGTGACCATGTTGGTAGTAAGATTATCTACTTGGGTGGCAGAAGGTCAGGGCAAGATACCAGAGCACTTGTGCTCAGGCCACGGAATCAAATGGGCTAATATTGTGGCCAACAGTTGTCAGATGAGAAGTCAGTAAGGCTGGGCTTGGGGAGGGGATACCAGGACTTCTCAATGGCCAGAGGATTTCCTAGGAGTCTGGCACCACTTGGTCTGATTTAGAAAGGGAGACCTGAGCAATGTGGGGAGAAATTTGGAGGGGCCTAAGAAACAACAGTGCAGGATGCAATATTCAAGGTGTTGATTAGGTCTGCCCTTCAAGTATTCAAGGTGAGAGTGGAAAAGATAGATAGATCCCAAGGAAATGTAAAATAGAGAATCACAAGGTTCTGGGGTATAATACTTCTAGGCCTACTTGGCCAGTAGGGTGACAATATCCCAGGTCCTCTGGGAAGGTCCTCCTTGGGGAAAAGTTACTAGACACACTGGTTTGAGCACGTCACTGGCTGAAGGACCAAAGGTGTAGTTAAAAAAAACAAACTGGCCCTCCCTGGTGGCGCAGCGGGTTAAAGCACTGCACTGAGAAGCTAAAGCCACTTCAGCATGAGTTCGATTCCCGCCTGCCCCGGAAGTGACCACATGGCGAGGCAGACCTCTCCTGATCCGCCCGCTGCTCCCCTCAGCAGTGTACTTCGTCAATCTGCCTGTTCTGCTCCCCACTCTGTCTCTAGTGAAGACTTTCGCCGCCTCTGGCCTGAACCCCAGTTCTGTATGTACAAATAAATCTTTAAAAAAACTACTGAGACCTTCCAGCTGGGCTTTTCAGTGACAAGGCAGAGCATGGGAAGGGGTGGTGGTCTCGAGTACCGTCCCCTGCCCTTCTTTGCTCAGATTCCAGGACCCAAACAATACTCTCTAAGAGGAGCAATATCCAAGGAGATGCCTGGTATATGCCTTTAGCCAGGCCTACAGGACACAGCCTGACATCTGCCTGTTGCTAATTTGGTCCTTCCAACAACCCAATGTTTCATGCCTTTTATTTCATTTATGTCTATATGCCTCCCCAAGCCCTGTAAAATTTGAATGAGCAAGTTAGAATGTAGAAAACCAAAGAACATGTCCTAGTCACAGTAAAAAGAATACAAATATCTAACAGCATCAAAAACAAGGATATGACAATATCAGAGAAGGCCACAGATTTAGTTCCTAACTTTCAAGAACAGAAGTCCAATAGAAAAAAACTAGTGGGAGCTTCAGATGGAATTTTTGGCTTTCCAGCAGTCACATTTAAATAAAAGCAAAAACAGGTGAAAATTTATAACAATGCATTTCATTTAACCCAACATACATAAAATATTTTAACTTCAACAATATTATCAACAACACTTTTTCTTTTTAACTGCGTCCTTGAAATGCCTGTGCATCTGACACCTGGGGCACATCTCAACCATTGGCACATGCAGAACTGGGACATATTTAGGACTAAACCTTAAGGATCTGGCTAATACTACAGACATCCCTGGACAGACACCTCAGAGAAAAGTGAAGTACCATCATCTATGAAAGGGTCAAGGAAAGGCCTCAGAGATGCAATAAACATTGACTTAGGGGGAGAAGAGGCAGGTAAAGTCACTATAATATCCCAAGAGGAATCAAGACACAAGACTGGATCCCACTTCCCAAAGGGCTTCCAGGCCCTGACAAGATTATCAGAGTGAATGGTTCTACATAAGCCATACCCACTGAAAAAAAAGGTCAATAGCTCTGGCTATTGACCAAAGGCAGGAGCCGGCATGTCCTTCTGTATGTGAGCTCATACCACCTCCAGCAATTAAAAGTCTTCCGTTGATGAGGTCTGCTTTCAAAGGTCACAAAGCTCTTTCTAACAGGACAAGGAGACTGGGAAGCAGGGTAGAACAAAGGGCAGGATAGGCAAGGAAGAACAGCCAGGCCAGGGCATACCCAGGGAAGGATAAGCAAGAAGCAGTTGGCAACAATTCCATTTGGCCTGCTCTACCAGGGACTCCTGGCACCTGCTTGAAATAGAATTCAAGAAGAATAGATTCTGAGTCATTACGTATCATCTGTCAATGAGCAGGCAGCGATCAGGGAAGATGACCTTCCCAGAGCATGCCAGGCACATTCCCTAGATACCAGGTCACTGAGCCACAGGCATAGACACGCAAGCTACAAACACCCCCATCCCTCAGAAAGTATCTCATACAGGCCATTTAAATACTCAAGTCTATGGTTAGTTGGCAAAGACAGGGTAATGCTTGGCCCAAAGACTCAGAAATAAGAGGAAATATGACTGCTCAAGGGAAAATAAAACAACACATCCTAATGAGAACACAGAAATTATGATCATCCAGGGAAGTCTGAGGTGGTGTACAAGACAAGACATCTGAGAGAACGCACTCTTACAAAGAGGGTCAAAAAGACACAGGGTGTAAAGCCAGGTGCAGCTTAGTGCCACCCTCCTTCTTCCACTAGGAATGGGACTCTCTCTCTCTGAAAGCCAAGCAGCAGCCTGGAATCCTCAGAGGACTATGTTGTGATCAAGACATGGAGACAGTTTAGAGGCTTTTTCTGGGACAGTATACTCCAGCTAGACCTAGAGCATCCCTCCAGAAAAAGGGGACACAAGTCCTTATGCAAACATTTCTAAGAGTTCCAGAGTTTCTGCCTTTGGGATATCCTTGGCCTGGTATAGTTACCCAAGATGTATGTCATTTTTTTTTTTGTCCCCCCATGTCTCAATGAAAAGAATCCACATGCTGGGACATGGCTTAAGCAACAGTATTTTCAAAATTCCCTGGTGAGTTCTGATGGATCCATGGATGAAAACCCAAGGAAAGCAATGAAAATCCAGAATATCATCATCCCTTTAAAGCTCTGAAATGTATTATCAAGATACATGGTCTTATATACTGTCAACACTAAAAGCGACCACACAAGGCAGTCCGTCTTATCCAGAAGAGTCCCAACTTAGAAGGGCTGAACGCCACAAGCCCCCTCCATAAAAGCTGGCTCTCCTGAAGAAAAAACTGAATCCTTCACAAAGCAGGAATACAGCCTCAAGTGCATTATTTCTTCCTTCCCTACACAACTCACAATGTTCTTCAGTATGCCTCTCAATTTACTAAGAGACTGGGATTTGCCTGTCCCTCTCTCTTCAGTAAGATTTGGAAGCTTACTCTAACAGACAAGTTGAATCTCGTACCTGCTCAGTACTCTTCTACTCTCACAGAGCTCATCTAATAGTACTGTGTGATGACAGAAAATTCTACTTCTGCATTGCCAACAGCACTTGAAGAACTGCATCTTTTTAATATTGTGATTTTAACTAGTAGTAAATGGCTTCTGGCTATGAGTCACAGTATACGAGTTACTCGTCATACTACTGCCTTCGCTTGTATGGCCACTGGCGAAATACCGGGGATTAGAGCAACTGAAAAAAGAAACCCAAGTGAATTCCCTCTGGAACAAGTTGCAGAAAGGGGTTTAAGTGCATCAAATGGCCTCCCCCCAGAGGGAGAGAAGGGTCTCATTCCCAAAGAGCTAACTACAAACTTTCACCAAGAGACAAGCAAAAGTCTTTGAGAAAGCACACAATCTCAGGATTGTGTTAGAGCAGGCAAGGAGTTATACAAGTCAGTGAGAACAACCCCTTACTTTACAGATGAAGAAACTCAAGACTCAGAAAGGTTTATGTGACTTGCCTGAAAATCAGATCACTTTTTTTGTGCAAGTCTTTTTACATTACAGCCTGTTTCCTCCAAGAACAAGTTTGTAGAAATAACAACTGGTTTCAATGTGATGCCCAGGAGACACTGATTCACACCAGTGAAGTAATGATTTGCCACTGTTCCACTGTAAGCAGGACACAATTGCCGTCCCCTACCCCCTACTCCTTCCAGGGGAGGCACACCACAAGAAGGCAGGAAGGATGTGAGGATCAGCTCTGACTTTTTATTCCCCTTACTCAATGAAGAAACCTCATAGAGGCTTGTTGACAGAGAAACTTAGGAATGTGAGTCCTAGGAAGCTCTTGCTCACCTACAGTGGTGTGAGTCACCATCACATCAGAATTTGGGGGATGCCACACCAAATGACAGACTCAGATACCAAACACACAGGAGCACAAGTAGCCTACCCTGTGAGCCCTTCCCAACAACTGCCCAAAAACACCACAACCTAACCTCATCTCCAAATGGTGCTGTCCTCCCCCATTACGATACCATCTCCTTTATAAAGATCTGCCTGTCCTACTAACTAGCCTGTACTTGCTCCAAGGCGATAAATCAGCTCTTCTATTCATTCAATGGGCCCATCATCCTCAGTTCTGACCACAACAGACGCAATTCCCTGAACACACTGGAATTTCCTTATAGGACTAAACCTGACGTCACCTTTATAAGACATGAAAGTCTTCACCCTTTACAGATATAAACATACCTGGCAGGCACTGATGAGAGTACGAGAGGAAAAGACTCAGAGCTGCTGCCCAATTTCAGTGGGACTTCTTCTCACATCTTTCATGCCACATCTGAGGCAACAGCCTCTTTGCTTATCTGCAAAGGAGAGAAGCTCTACTCTCTCTGACTTATAAGTGTGCGCCTGTATCTGCTGCCAATTTACCACTTTTCTTCAGGAAGCCTTTAGCAACACACCCCAGGCATTCAGGCCAGGCCTCCTCTGTGTTCCTAACACATTACTCTTTTAGCACCTGTCACACTACATTGCAATAATTCAGTAACAATTCATTTTCTTTTCCTGTCACAGTTCACTGGGAAGAAATAAATCTAACTCATCATTCATCTGATAGTTCTTCAGGAAGCTGGACCTGGGCTTCATGCTCTTCATACTCCATTATCTCACCTGTATTCTAGGATCCAGTTCTTCCTCCTCTCTTGGAGACAATTTAGCCTCACTGCTGTTGTTTCCACCTCCTCTGGGCTCCTCTGCAACTGGACTCTGAGGGACTTCATCCTCAACAACTTCTGGCCGGATTTCTCCCTGTGGGGTCTCCCGCCCCCCTGGAACCTGTCTGAGCTCAGCCATGTTGATAGAGAGAGGGGACAGCCCTATGCACAAGAGAGGGCTGACATGCTGGGACCAGGGCCCCAGCCTGGGGTTTCCCACGCTCTGGATGACAAGAAGAGTTTCTCTTAAAGGGTGGGACAAACGGGCACAGGCAGACCTCACACTCTGCTAGAGGCTAAGATTCGAAGCTTCAGTGGGGTTCCTAGAACTATAGCCTTGTCTGTACAAAAGTTCTTCCCTCCCTTTCACAGGGAGTCCACCGGGACAGACCCGGATATGCAGCTTCGATGTAGGAGGGGAAGGGGGGCCTGGATCCTGGGCCGAAGTCTGCGAGGAGGAGCACCATTCGGGAAGGTGGAGGCAGGCGCCTCCAGGCTGTGGCGGCAGCTGGAGAGAAGCTGGGCCCAACCGGAGGCCGCTGGATGACAGTCTCTGGGGAACTGCAGAGAAAACAACGGCTAAGTATTCGGTCAGCATCAGAACGTCGGTCACCAAAGCCTTCTGTTCTTTCAGTTTCCCAAAGACTACAACTCTTCTCCCCACATACCCATATTCTCACCCCAACTTCCCTCAACCCTCAAGGACTTGAGGTCCTACTCTTCACGTGTCCTAGTGCCCCTCGCCCCAGTCCCACCCTTACCAAGAACTTCCACATTAAGCGCCATCACCCTCTGCTCCATTTCTGCCCACCCTCCCTTCCCACCACCCCGTTCCACCCCCACTCGCTTTGCAATTCACCTTGTAAGCCCCGGCCCCTTCCCACCTCCCCTTCTCTCCCACTACGAGTGCAAGCGAAGCCCGCCATCTCTGGCTTCACATTCTTCTTCACCCTGAAGGATTCTGCCCCGAGAGATAATATACACCCAGGCGCTAAAGCCCCTTCCACTGCCTTACCTCAGTCTACCTTTCGTGAGCAGTCTTCCCGACTGCAAACAACCTTCCCCTCCTCCCCCCAACAAGCCGGTCCAACCAAATACAGCGAGGCCGAAAGGAAGCGGAAACACATCATCTGGAAGCTCCGCCCTCCTGCGTTCTCTCTAGGCGACGGCCTGTTCCGTTTCCCAGGAGTCACCCCGTCCGGCCCTTATTTTCCGTACAAAATGGTGCCCTACACGGCTCTAGCTCCCCTTTCGGTCGTATCTGCCCCCATCGTCCACCGATAACTGAATATAAACGGAACAGATCATGCTTTGATGATAACTCTAGGTGATTCAATGAAAACAGAGGCTCTCTCATAAGTAATGAAGTGCTAAAGTAGAGCGAAGAATGGTAAATTCCTCCGACATAAGGTTGCCATCTTGCCTTACGGCTCCGCGGCTCTGGGAGCTGACAGCATATCCGGCGAGCCCAGGAGCGGCGCCGGAAGTGCACCTGGGGTAACCGTTGGCAGTAGTGGCCCCGCCAGAGGCGGGGAGTAGCGCCCTGAGTCCCTGAGTTCTAAGGTCTTTTTCCAGTCGTGAGCGGCCTTCCTTCTGGTGACTTCAGCGATGCCCTCAAGTAACGGCTTCTACATGGGTGGCTATACCTTCACGGGCTCATTGGGGAAAGGGCCTCCGGCGCGGAACGCCATTACTGTGGGGTGGCCGATTGCCTGATGAGCATTTATTAGAGATTCGATGTCCAAAAGACCCCAAATGGGAGCATTTGTTACATGCCCTTGTGTGTCGGTGAAAAGGCCATGCCAGAGTGACCTTTCTAATAGGCGTCTCCAGGCGAGGCCAGAGGGAAAGGCATCAGGAAATTTTATTTTTGCCTTGAGTTCTGAGGTTCAAAGAGCCAGCACAAGGTTTGCCCTTAGGAAGAGAAAGCAAGTGGTCCGAATTTTCCTTCCTTTTAGGTTCCCTCCCTTCACTCGCTCATCCCATGAATAACCACATCGGAATTTTTGTTTTTAAAATGATTTTTCTCCAGTGAGTCACCGGGACCCTGAATAGCAGTGTCTCAAAAGGATAGACCTGATGGATAGTAGTGCCTCAATCTTCTGTCATTTTCTTTTTTGTAACTAAGGTATAATACATAAGCCATTCTATATAGAAATCAAAAACAGATTATGGGTATGTTCTTTACCGGTCATTTTCATTTTGTGAAACCGGATTTTAACTAGACCCCATTATACCTACCATTTTATTCTCACAACCTTTACTGTTCAGCACTTCTAGTGTCCTTGTAATTTGTCCCACGGCTCATTTTTCCTGTGCATTCAGTCATTAGCAATCATGAGCTGCTCTTTTGCTAGTTCTTTGTTACATTTGATGGGAAAACACGAATACATGTAATGTCCACACTGTCAGTAGCCTCCTTGATATCACCACTCATTTCTCCCAGGGTTAACTCTCATTCACTAATAACGAAGATGACCCTTTGTGTTGGATTGTAATACAGAACCCAGCAGTTATGCTGCTAGGTGTGGTTAATGTTTCAAATAGGCGGTAGTTAGGGAAGGAGGTCCTCTGTTTTGTTTTTTTACGGTCAGCCTCGATATAATGGGTTAAAAATTCTCCAAAGCAGCACTGTGCAGTAGCCCTGCAATGATAAAAATAGTTTTATATTAGTTTTGCAAATGGTAGCAACTAGCCACATGTACTAATTGAGCCCTGCAATTTTAAATTTTATTCCAATTTAAATAGCTACATGTGGCTAGTGATTCCATTATTGGATGGCGCAGTCTTAGAGCATACCTGTCCTACATAATCTCCACCAGGTCCATATTGAATTTTTATGTCTTCAGTACAAAGTAGATGTCTCAATTTCTACTGTTTGTTTCATCTTCATTTCCTCACCTCCCATTTACTTCTATTCTCTCAGTCAACAGAAATTGCAACGGTAAGTCATCCATGCCCTGAGTATCACCCAGTCACTGCCGTCTGACACTGGGTTGATTTTTTCTTTATCTTCTGAGTCATGCTTGTCTGGGGTTTCCTCATATTTCCTCATGTTTGTCTGGGGTTTCCTCATACACCTGTTCATGCAGGTGTATTCTTTCATGCAGTATGACTTAATTTAGTTTCTATTAAGTGCCAGGATTTTGGATGATGAGGAAAGGGCATCATTGTATTTCATAAGTAGCTGATACTCTGTGCTGTTCACTTGATAAACCAGTGACAGTCAAACTAATTGGACCACAGTCCTGAAAAATGACTTACTTGCAACCCAATATACATTTATGTATGTAAATGTATTCATAACAGAAGTTTAAGATCTTTACTCATCATCCACAAAGCATATTAATATTTTGTACTATATGATTACTATTTTCTTAATGCTGGGGGCTCTTGTTTGTTGAATTCATGATGCACTCATATTTTGAAAACCTTTTCCTAAATGCCAGTGCTTCCTAAACCCTGAGGCTAGCCTCTGGTCATCTCATGCAGCCTACTTTCTCTGAGCCCTTGCCCCAGTGCATGACCCTACCTCTACCTGTGACTACTGCTCCTTCCTAGGAGCTGTATCTTTATCCTGATTCCCCACGATCACATTTAGAGATCCTGCAGCTTCTCAGACTGCTGACCTATTCTAGGATTGTCTTTTACTCACTAGGTACTAATCTGATTTTATTCCCTTTTACCAAATACTACTTCTGTATTTACTTTTCTTGGTGAATGGCTTACCATTTACACACTGACCCTAAAGAAGGACCTAGAGAACATTTTCAATTAATCCTATTGCATTAAGTATCTCAGATTCCTTCTCCATTTCATTGTCATTTCTTCATCTTAGATCCTCTCTATCTCCACTATAGATAGTCTTATAAATCAACTCAATTCAATAGAATTTTCAATGATAATGGAAATTTCTGTACCTGCACTGTCCAAGGTGATAGCCACTATGGAACTCTTAAGAACTTAAAATGCACCTAGTATGACTCAGGAACTAAATTTATGATTTAATTTTAAGTTGTATCTGTGATTGCACAACACAGGTCGCTGTGATTTCCCTGCCACAAGTGTACCCCTGCCAGTCCATGGCACAAATAAACAACCAGCACCTGCTGAGTAAACTAATGAATGAAATAAAAAATACACAAAAAGCCAAATGAAGATATTAATAACACTACCAGTTATTAGGTGATGTCACAAATCAACTATTTTTCAGTAAAAAAAAACATTTTATCATACTTTGTATTGGTGACTTATTTTTAATTTCTTACAAATACTCTACCTCTGTTTATAAAATTACTTTTTCTGTGACTATAAATCACCATTTTTTTCCTACCACCAGTCAAATATTTAACAGATAGAACCATCAATTGATAATTAAACACATGTGTTGACTAATGTATGACAGATCAGAGATTACCTTGAGGAGAGGTGGGAGGAGTTATAAGATGGTAACAGAAAATTGTGGGTAATGGATATGTTCTCTTTCTTGCTTGTGAGGATTTTGTGGGTATATTATGTGTTTCTAACTTCAAGTGGCACATTTCAGTATGTGAGATTTTGCATATCAAACCTCAGCAGTCTTTTATACCTCATAAAAACTTGCTCCCAGAAATACATAGTCTATAATATTAAAAGGGACAGCCTGTGTTATGAGTACTCCTAAGTTATTTCTACCCTTGGTAAATCTGTTTGAGTTTCCAGAAATAAATTATTTTTCCTTGAGTTGTTTATCTTACTTATCTTTGCTGTTTTATCTTAGCAAAAAGTTATGCAGTGTATTTACACAGTGCCAGGCACTGTTCTGAGTTATCTTAGCCAATTGATCCTCACAACAACCAGTTGAGGATGTATGTATCTCTATTGTACCTCTGAGGAAAAGGAGGGACTAGATGTTAAATAGCTTCCCTAAGGGTCTTTGACTACTGAGTGGTGGCATCTGTCTTCAGCTCAAACAGTCCAGGTCCCTATAATACAGTGCCTCCATTAATCAACACATATGTAGCATAGTAATATACTGACTCCATAGGGAATCTACTCAGAATCTTTTTATCAACATATATGTTGTTTAAATATGTTTACTTATTTTTTGAATGTCCAATCTGTGAAAATAATCAAAACCTAAGACCTAAACATGCTACAAGTTTGCTTGATACTATATAGTATTATTAATATTACTTCTCTCCTTATATTTTAGTTTGAAACTGATTTTCCCCCTGAATGTTCTGCTTTCTAATTTTAATCTAATTTTCTGTAACTTATTTTGTGAAGCACTTTCTTTAGATGTCAATTTTGATGGCCTATATTTGTATGATATGCCTCTGAGGTTAGAATACTTAAAGAGTAGAAACATTCTACTTAGTAACTTAAAAGCAAAGGGAATTTGAAACATTATTATTAATCTTTGTGTCACACAGCAGACCCTCCAAATCTAATTTTAGATATTTTCATTATTCACTGGGTTTACATTTCAAATAAGAAGTCTGAAATAGTGGTCTACACTCATCGTTCTACTTTCTCGCCTCAGCTGCTCCCTGTAAAGCATGTGCTCTCTGCTCTACATGCACATCACCAATAAATGTATTTTAACTCCCTCTTTTTTGTTCCCTTCATAGGAGGGGGACCATTCTTAAACATTGACGGTGAATGCCCTCTGGCCAAGGCCAGTGCACTCATGCTGCCATGATGTGGCTTGTTCCACTGTTGGGCACTGGCCACCACTTCCTCACATGGGATCAGAATCCTGACCCTCTTTCTCCTTAAAGCCTTTTATGGTTATCCTTCTTATATCTGACTCCCTTTGGAATCGTGTTATCTAGGGTTGGCCCTTAGCCCTATTTGTCCACCTATAGCATCTCTGAGAAATACCCATTCTCATAGCTTTGTTTTTTCACCTCTAATTTCCTAATCTCTACAAACCCAGATGACTGTGTTTCTTCCTCTACATTGTGAGAGAAATCCAAACTCAAGTGTTGCATAGATTCCTCTAACCATACTCTAAGGTCACGTGATATTTATCTGCCTTCTCATTGTCCAGCCAAGTGTAGATTTGGTGGGCCTTCCAGAAGGGTTTGTGGAAAGGAGTGATTCCTCAAACTAGCCATACTTCCTTGATTTTCAGCTCCCAACATCTGCATCCTCCCCCACCTCTACTTCCTAGAACTCCTACTCTGCTCCATTCAGCATCCTCCACAGAAGTCTACTCTCCTGCTCAGTTTCTCTTCTGTCTAGAACAAGCACACACTACTTACCTGTTCATCCAATCCCGTGGTTCAGGTAAAAAGTTCCCAGGGAATGAAAAATCTCTCAATCATCCACACACTGCAGTACAAAATCCTGGCAATATGTTGAGCTATTGAGTTTGTTGATGACCTATAGCAAAAATTGCCCTGGTTTTTCAGCTATAGCTTTATTCCATTTATACTTAACCATGATATAATTGCAGAGTCTGCAGAGGTCTGCCTTCCCACAGCATTCCTCAGAGGACTTGGAGACAAACTATGCCACTTGCTTGCATGTAAGCATATGGAGTGCACTAAGACATGTATACTCCATAAGACTGCACTCAAGCTTACAAGTTGGTAGGGAAGAGAAGATTGGCACCTATTCTAAAGTATATGGCAAAGATCGTAAGTACAGAGACAGTGTCATGTGCCTCTTGCATAGGATAAGTTTTCAGTAAATGCAAATTGCTAGATGTAGCAATTCTTTTAGGTGGGCTGACATGAAGGTAAGCAGGACTTTGACAAAGAGAAGTGGAGGAGGAGGAATATTCCAGGCTGAGAGGAATGTAGAAAGCAGGTTGAGTAGCGATCCAGATTCTTGTAGAGTTGGCGAGAACAGAAGGGAAAGGCAGGTTGGAACAGGTGGAAGAGGCCTTTATTGTAACTTATGGAGAGTAAATTTCATTTGGTTGTTAATATAAACCTTGGACAGATTTTGAGCATTTTAAAAAATCATGATTTGTGCAGGACTTACTGTTGGGAGATTCATCTAATAGTTTGCAACTGTATCACCAATGCCTACAATAGAACATGACATCAGTATATATGAAGACATTTATCTACATCATCATCTTGAATATGGACATTAACATTAGGAATTGTCATTTATTGAGTTATAGTTTTAGGGAAAGACAACCAATTGCATCTGATCTATTCAAGTTAGCCAAATTTGCACACAGCTTCATCTTTGACCTTTCTCTCACAGCACTTAGTATTCCTGTTCTAATTATTATCCCCTTCTGTAATGACTTACAGAACAGAAAATTGCTTTTTTGTATTTTTCTCTCCATTCCTCCCAATAGCTATACAAAAGAAAGTTGTCTAAATATACACCATTTGTGGCAATTTGGATGAAGCTGGAGGGGATTATACTAGCCAGAATTAGAAGGAAAAGGATAAATACCAAGTGATCTCATATATGGATACATATATGGAATATAGAAAAACAAAAGAAAAAGTCATAACTAGTGAGCTGACCAGAGAACTGAGGTATACAGCAAAGGGCAGAGGGGGGAGTTTGTGAAAAGGGGAGAGAGAAACACAAGGGAAAATGGTTGATGCTCCATAGGTGATACAATGTAAGAAAAAAATGTTTTTTATTAAAAAGGAAAAAAATAATAGAAGCCACTTGTTTTTATTTGTCTATATTCATTTGTTCATCTAATGAATACATATCAGTTCTTTCATACATAACTAAATAAAACTTTTTAAAAAATTAAAAAGGTCTAACCCAGCCCTCTGTCACATTATAGTTTGTTACATTTGGAGGGTAGAAAGTGCACAACAGCCATGTACAGGTTGGTGTTTTCCATGTTAAATATTCTCAGCCCCTTTAATTACATAATGCACTTATCACCATCCTGGACACTCTTCTGTCATTGGTCACATGCATCAGTGTCCCTTAAACACATCATTGAGTTCAGTTCCCAGTTAGATCATTTATCATTGTAATTATCAACTAGTCATACTTTATATACCACTACCATATGTGTGTTTGGTACTTTGCTTTTTCTTTTCTTCCTCTCACCTCCATCCCTTTCTGGTTCAAGCCCATGTCACCCCCGGCCTGCATCCTTTGTTTTCCACTTCCTTGCTTAAACTTTACCAATGAATAGAATTAAAATTAAAACCCAGCAGAATGTTCCAGGCTAAAACAAGGGGAAGGACAAGAGGATCTAACTACATTTTAGGGACCCTGCTGAACAAAAGCACAGAAGCTCTGGATGTCTAACAGGATGAGTGGCACTAAAGGAAAGATTAGAACAGGTAGAAAAAAATGCTCTGATTGGGAGTGCTCTGGTGATAGGCATCCATAAAGAAGGAACCTGTCATGCTCCCCATTGCATTTCCAGAAAAGACTAACAGCACCTGTCAGTGAGCAAAGACATTGAATCTGCAACACTGAATTGAAAATTAAGCAAGATCTCGGGAAAGGTACCTGGCAAGCAGACCAGGCAGAACATGGACTGGCAGGAGGCCCAGTGACAGGGCTGAGCTAGGATTAAGTGAAATGATAGCAAGTCTAGCCTCTCTAAGACATCGCTAAGTTACTACTAGGATGTTTGAACACGACCCCTAAGTCCACTCGATGGGAGCACCCACTACCCCACCTTCAATACCCATTGGAACAAGTGCTTTTGTCTGAGGGGTTGCACTAAGCCAAGCCACACACAGTCGTTGTGTGCAGCTCAGCGGCCTTTCCTGGGCTCAGGTGTGAGCTGCCAGGGCCGGGAAGCAGATGGACGCCCAGATCCGAGCAGCTCAGGAACAGGACCATGGTGTGGGAAGGGACACCAGTGCCAGCCCCGCCGTCCAGCGGAACCCAGGTCGAGTGGTGACCTCAGATGAGTCTTGGGACCTGAGTGCAGCCAGCAGCTGTGACGCATGCCTAAGTGAGCTGATGGCGGACCAGCCAACCCGGGTTGCTGAGGAGCTAGAACCCCGCCCCACCCCCTGGGCAGTCGCGCGTCCCTAGGTTCTTACTCTCCAGTCCCAGTCCCCGTCAGCAGGAGGCCGCGGAGGCTGGTTCGCAGGGCTGGGGGGGCTAGTCAGCGACTGGTGAGGGGACCGCGGGGCCGGAGGGCTGGGTTGGCGCAGCGACCCCCAGGGCCCCAGTCTTCTTCCCTCCGCCCTGGGCCACCACTGCGGCTGTGAGCACGGTCCTGGCGATGGTCGACAGGGGAGGTGGGGGCCTCTCGGCTATTCTCGCTCAGACTCGGTTCACCTGCAGGCCAGGGCGTTGGCCCGGTGACGCGTACTCTGCGGTGCTGAGCCAGCCCCAGAGGGCGGCGACAGCCTTCCCCGCTCCCTGGCCAAGCTTGGGCATTTCTGCTCTGCCAGGAGGCTGGCGCAAGACCGGGGGCCAAGGGCTTGCCTGGCAGAGGAGCAGCCAGTCGACTTAGAAGAGCTAACCCGGGCTTGGTGATTGTCTATGCTCGGGAAAGGCACAGCTCACAGGCGCACTCTCAGTGTGCAAGCGGCTGGGCTCCCCACTTGGCTGGGTACCAGACTCCAAGCCCCAAGTGAGCCACCAGTGTCCATGGAGAGCCCGCGCTGCCCCTAGCTATGTCAAGAAGGGTTCTCTAGAGATCGGGGAGCACTTGAATGCGCTGCGGAACGTAGTGGATGTTTAGGATACAGGTAAGAGTTAAAAGTCTTATTTAGGGGTCCCTTTTCAGAGGAACTGTCCAGTAAGTCCTAAAAGGTAAGCAAGTGAAGTTTCCTTTTTTTTTTTCATCTTTCCTTTTTTTTCATACTTTACTTCTTTTTCCCAGAAGCAGCAGGAATGTCAGACACCTGCAGTCTGTACAGCCAGCTGATCCGGTTTGGTACAAGGCAACCAAAGCAGGGTAATTGCTTTGTAGTAAGTAAGTGGAAAGGGAGATGACTGTTGAGACACCCACCCACCCCGCCTTCCAAGAACCTAACATATGAAAGAACTGTATTCCTGAAATGAATTGTAGTCATTTCTAAAAGGCACGAATGCCTATGTGTTCCCAACTTCTTGCTAGGCCCGTGGACGGTGCAAAACACTAAGTACTTCCTTTCAGGTATCAGTTCTGGGTTGTTCTGGCCACTACAGGTGCATTTATTTTCCATATGTTAGAGACATAGAGAATAAGCTCTCCTACTAAGTATGTTCTCTGATGTCAGCATACATACCTTCTCCACATGTCTGATTTCACTGGAAAATCTTTATGAAGTCAAAATTTCCAGAAGAATGTATTTGCATCAAGATGAAGCTTGGACACTTGGGGTTAAGTGGGTGTGGATATTCCTATTTTCAAGATGTTAGACTGTATCTGAAGCTGGTAGCAGCAACTTCTTTTGAAGTACTGGTGCTGAGAAAAAAAGCTGAAGTCTTGCCAGAGTAGATGTGAATAGTTACTTACTATTACTTTCACTGATTTACAATAAAGTAAAGGAATGAAAGGTGAGATGTCTGAGGGTGCCCAGCTAGGCTTTTCTGAGAATCATTGAGCTGGATGATGAATAAAAGGGGGAAATGATTTTCCAGATGGAAGGAATTACAAATGACAAGGCTTCAGAGAGTCAGGGTCACTTCCATCCACCCAATCCCCCACCCAAAGAGGAACAAATGGATAATTTCTCTTTATCTGGAGCTAAATTTCAGTGTCTTTTAGGGGTAGTCTACAGAATCCTGTAGACTACAGAGTCTTTAGGGCTAGGCCAGGCAGGGATTGAGGGGGTGATGAGGCCAAGGATACAAAGAAAGGTCAGCAGAGTAATCACCTCTCCTGAATGTAGTTACTACTCCCAGACCCAACTCTAAATTAGTTTCCCTAGTCAGAGCCAAGAGAAACCAACATGGTTCACACAGCACATAAACCCTGGTCCTCACAGAAGCATGCCTGATGCTACTAGCATCTAGCCTTTGTCATAGCTGGCCATAACCCATTGAGCTGCTGCCAGCCAGCCAGCCAGCTAGGACCCATAATGGTTGGGGTCTGCTGACAAAAGACTGACCTGCTTTTTCCCTTCTGTCCTGTGACCTGTCTGTCACACCTGTGCTGGGTGGCTCCAGACAGGCTTGCTAGGGAACCTCAGATCATATGGAGCTAACCGATAGTACCCACCTCAGAGGACTGGGAAAATGAAGGGATGAAATGGACACACAAGAATCTTTATATGCTGTTGCTAGAAATAAGTGAATGAGTAGCAAGAAGAGGCACTGCATGATCCACAACTCCAAGCCCAAGATCTTATAGAAGGCAGCACATACCACTTTTCAGAAGAGCATGTAGAACCTTTGGAGGTTGGCTTTGGTTAGTGAGCAGGTAGAACCTCTGGGAGGAATGGCTTTGGCTAGTGAGGTTACCACTCACTATGGTTGAGTTCGTCATGGACTTTGAACTCTTCCCAGGCAAACCATTCCAGGGACTGTGAAGGAGACCAGCCTCCCTTTGTATATTGTTCAGAATTTGGAAAGTTATTTGGTCATGTACTGTCCAACAGAAGTAAAATGTGAGCCACATTTGGAAATTTCACTTATCTTAAAAACAGGTAAAATGTACTTACATAACCCAATACATCCAAGACATTACAACTTAAACATATAATTAGCATTAAACATTATTAACAAATAGTGTGCATTCTTTTTGTATACTAAGTCTTGGAAACCAGGAATGTATCCAACATCTAACCCTTCCAGCACATCTCAGTTTGAACCAGCCATATTACAAATGCTCATTTGAAACATGTTCACTTGTGGCTAGTAGTAGAGAACCTAATTAGATGTGCTCTCCTCCACCCCACTCCTGCAGCCCAGACCAGTTTTACATAATTCTGAAAAATTGCTATATGATTGTCTCTTCACCATCCCACATAAATGCTGACCCAGCAGAACAGACAACTAGGGAAGAAAATATTTACACTGATTGAAGAACACAGAACTAAATTCTCACAATAGGTAGTAAATGTACTACATTCCATACTCATTTATCATTTATGATTGTTTATAGATATGGTATGATATAACTATAATAGCTATTAAAAATAAAGCGATATACCCCACAAATTTATCTTAACAATTATTATTAGTTATGTGTGTGAGATTTGTAAGTTTTAAATGCTTAAAATACTCAATAATAATATTCAATAATTAGGACTTTTCACCAATTCATACATAATTTCCCTTTCCTCACTGCCCAAGCCTTCCTTGTACTTAATTTTTCAAAGTATAAGAAATTTTGTGATATAATCGTTTCAAAACAATTTGTAGGGTGGTGGTTAGGACAATCTAAAAGTCATATTTAGCATGATAATACTCTTTCTTCCAGTTTCTTCCCAGGCAAAGATCCCTTTGCATCTGAGACTGTAAGGACTGGATGAACTGAAAAGGTTGTCATGGGACAATGATTTTTAACAATATAGGAACAAAGCTCCCAGAAATGTTTTGCTGAAGTGTTGCTGAGCTAGCCATCAGCTAGATAAGATTCTATTACAGGATAAGTATGGAACAGGAAAACCATCACCATAAAACTTCCCACCCACCTAGTTCCTATTCAATAGTCTGGCATATTGGGCATCAGGAAGTCTGAGAGGATATCCTCATAGACAGAGCTGGAGTAAATGGACATCCTCCTGTTGTCCCCTCCTGCTGTCAGGAGTTCTTTCCTCTTTCTTTAATAAATGTACTTGCTTGCTCTCACATTTGGTGTGGCAGCTGTTATTCCTCAAGTGGTATACACAGCTGGACCCATGAACATCAATTCTTCTAAAACTTCCAGGGAAAGCTCCTGGAGAGAGGTGCAAAAGAGAGTTGAAGGGTGCACCCTGGCACTTAAGCACCAAACTTTCACCCTAGCCCAGGCTTTCCCTTATTTAACATCTATGATGGGGGGAAATGCTATAAGTTACTTATGTGGGCATGTTTGCATTTATGCCTTTGTGTTTCCTTCCTTGGGCATGTAACTGGAAGGCAGTGGACAGGCAGAAGTCAGGTTCCCAGAAACTTGCCTTCAGAGGGGCCACAAATTCCAGGAACTCCAAGTGAGATAGAATGCCCTCCCAAGTCATAATCATTGCTCTATGGCATTTGAGAGCAACCACTGAATCTTGAGGAGAAGCATTCCTTTGAATTTACAGCCATCTGGAATCAGCAGCCCAAGTGCCTACATTTAAAGTTCCCTCTGGAAGAACAGACTCACTCCAAAGTTTGCTCTCAGGTTTTCAGGGGGATACTGCTTACAGATTCTGCTTAATATTCATCCTTATTGCATGCCTTGCATGTAAAATACTCCAGACCTCCACCTGCCCCCCCCAAAAAAAAGTGTATTTGGAGGGATATAATAAATGAAACAAGAATATGATATGCTATTTTTATATTTGAAAATGTCCTCCTGGCCCTCCTTGGTGGCACAGTGGGCTAAAGCACAGCAATGCAAGCGAGCCGCAGTCACTTCAGTGTGAGCCTCAGCCCTGGAGGTGACCCACATGGCACAGCAGATCTCTTCTGAGTGCCCACTGCTCCCCACAAGTGTACTTCATTAGTCTGCCTGTTCTGTTCCCCACTCTGTCTCTGGTGAATCCTCTTACCACCTCTGTACCTCGACCTGTATGCATAAAAAAAAAACCTCCCCCCAAAAGTTATCTCTTCTTTTTCTCCCTGCCTCTGTACCCTCTGCACAGTTTAGTTCACATTGTTCCACTTTAGGACACAGCATATCCTGCCCTGGAAGTATGAAAGGAGATCCTACATCAGCTACTCCTTCCCATTGTGGAGGGCAGCAGAAGCACCAGAGCCCACCCCTGCAGGTTTGTGGCTTTTAAGGTGTTCTTTATTTGACTCGATTTGCATCTAAAAGATGAGGAACCATCTATGGGATGTTTAAACCAAAGCTCTGGGTATTTATGATGAGTTTCTATCTGCAAATAAGAGGGTTAGTTACTTTTCCTCTCGATGGATGAGCTGTTTGGTGGCATGGACTACACCAAACTAGTGACAATAAATGATCTTTAGTGTATCACTGGGCAGGACTGGGGACCAATCCATGGGCCTTGGGAGAAACAGTGGTGAGCACAGTCTGCAGAGGAGGGTGTGCTTTTTTGTACCTAACTAGCAGGCACAGGATGTTCTGCGCACAAAGGCTGACTGTAGAGAGCTGCTTGGTCCAGCTTATCAGATGAAATAAAGAGGGTAACAACAAATTTCCTTCCCCAAAGGGGCCTCTCTGCAACTGAGTATGCACGTTTCTGGAGCTGGAATGGTGAGGAAAGTGTGCAGAATGTTTGCAAACTTGGATGCCTTAAGAATTAGAAAGGATGTCCCTTCTTCCAGCCTTCCATGAGTATGTGAAAATCACTTTTGGATAACGCTATCAACTTTGGACAATATTTTTTTGTGTATTAACCATGTTCCTTTTCTGGATCCTGAGTTTCTTTCTCAAGGCTAGGCCAGAGAATATTTGGGATATGCACTAGTATGGACTGATTGATAGTTTCTCAGACACTGCCCAAAGCCAAGGAGCAATTACTTTGAAAAAGCAGTACCTTTTTTCTTCTTTCCTTCGGATAGGCCCCAGCATTTTCTGAGCTTTTGTCCTGGTTACCACTGCTGTACTATTTATGTTTTAATTCACTGCTCTTCCAGCTCAGGTATGGCTGGGTTCACATTGTTAATACAAAAAAAGTTGGGCCTCAGATGAGAGGTATTGGTGTGGTGTCAACGTCCTATTCCTTCTTGGTATTTTCCTACTGTATGTCTAGGCTAAGATACTTCGTCTAAGGCTAAGTATACCTCCTTTTTTCCTGAATCTGTTAATGGCTCTCGTAATAAGAGAGATGGGGGGCTCCACATCTGAGCTCCGTTGCCCTTCCTGATTGTTCAAGACCTCCCACTCCTCTCCATCCCATATTTCTTGGATTCCTATGGCTTTGCCTCCTCTTGGAGAATGGAATCTAGGAGCTGGCTAGCTGAGGAAGTTACAAGAAATAGTGTGTGCTTGCCCTGCCATTCTCGAAGATGAGCTGTTGTAGGGTATTAGTGGGACTCACAGTTACATTATCCCTGCAGGGCTCAAGATGCAGGAAGAACATGGCTGCAGCCCACTTCCATAACAGCCACGTCACCTACCTGTGAGGGATGGGGCCCGGGAATATGCAGCCAGTTGTCCATGTCTCCCCCTTTCCTTTGACTGCTCCCTTTTCAGACTCTACGAAAACTGAAAGAAACCCACAATGGTAGGAGACCGACCTGGGAGTGTAAGTGGCATGCGTTCCTGCAGGATTGATTACAGTCTGCACCCCACAGGTGCTGTGGTCAGGACTTTACAATGCTGCTTGCATCAGAGGGGGCAGTGGCCAGCAGGCCTTATGTGTGCAGCAAATGTGGTAAGAGCTTCCACTACAGTTCCACGGGGCAGCTCACGAGCATGCCCATGGTGGTAAGCACTGTGCAGGGGCAGCAGACCTCTGCTCCCACCAATATGCCCACGTGGCCAGAAGCTTTACATCTGCAGCAAGTATGGACAGAGTTCATCACAGTGGCTGCCTTGATTTACACTAAAGTGAGCATCAGTGGCAGAGCTGCTCCTGTTCCTGCCACACCTGTGGCCAGCGCTTCACACATCACCCTGCAGTTTCTAAGCCAGCATCGTGGGCATCCACCAGAGAAGCCCTGCTGATTTCCCCTGCACACCTGTATCTTCTGCCAGTGTGCTGCGCTTCCACCTGGAGTGGGTGCACCAGTGGGGACCCTCTGTCACACCATCACCCAGCTCCAACCACTGTACTACTGCAGCAGTGCAGGGCTGCTGAACCACATACATGCCCATGTGGCCTGGAACTCTGGTGACGCCCTACCCCAGAAGCCACTGGCCTGGGACCTGCACCAATGTAGCATATGTGGCAAGAGCTTCAGCAAGAGCTCCACCTCGAGGTGACATCTACAGATGCACTCTGGTGAGAAGCCCTCTAAGTGCCCTGAATGTGGCAAAGGCTTCTTGGAAAGCCCCACTCTGGTGCACCATCAGCGTACACACATGGGCTGGTGAGAAGCCCTATGCCTGCAGTGACCGCGGACACAACTTCAGCGAGAGTTCTATGCTGCCGTGCCACCAGCGCAGCCACCTGGGTGAACGGCTGCATGTGCTCCACGTGTGGCAAGGGCTTTGGGCAGCACTCAGACCTGGTAGTGCACCAGCACATCCACACAGGTGAGGAGCCTTTCCAATGCCCTGTCTGTGGCCAGGCCTTCAGTGACTGCTCAGATCTCTCTCACCAAGCATAGGCGCACACATACAGGTGAGAAGCCTTACTGCTGTGAGCTGTGCAGCAAGTGCTTCACCTGCATGTCCAACCTCAATGTGCACTACCACAACCATGCTGGCCACAAGCCCCACAAATGTCCTGAGTGTGGCAAGGCCTTCAGTGTGGGCTCCAAGCTGCAAGCTGGAACTGCACCATAAGACACACTTGGGCAAGCAGCCTGCAGAATGTGCCGAGTGTGGCAAGTGCTTCAGTCACAGTTGTTCCCCATCACACCAGCGTGCCCAGACTTATGCTTGGGTGGTGGCTGCCAGTGCTGTCCCCACCCCCGACCCCAATGGCACTGTTGGTACTGCCCTCATTTGCTGAGTGGGCAAAACAGGAAAAGCCAGTACTTATGGCACAGTTGAGAGAGACTTGCTGAGAGGCATCTCTGAAGTGAGCTGGGCCAGCACCTACACACTGCGTTAGGGACATCGGGGCAAACCACACATGGGTCTGTGGATGGTGTGGCTGCAGCATTTCCACTCCTCTGGAAGCCCTTCACCTGGCTGGCTCCATGCTTTGCTCCTACACCTGCTTCCCTTGCAAGTTCTTGTGTCATCCTTTCTCACTGGGATGCCAGTGCAGCCAGTCATTTGGGAACACTTCTCAGTCCTCACTCATGGAAGAGAGCCAGGTACTGGTGTCCCCTTGCTGCTGCTGTGCTCTTAGGGGTTACTTTCCTGTTTTTCCACTTGTGTTCCGTCTTCTCTTGTCCATCTCCTTTTGCCAGTCTGAGTACTCTCAACCTCTCCTCCCCAGGTAATTTTACTCTCTTGACTCTTTAGGGGAATATCGTAGATGTGGCCATGATCACATGCCACCTGTCCCATGGACTTCTTGCCTCTTGGTACCACTCAGAAGCTGCCTTCAACCCCAGCTTCTGAGATGGGAAATTTGCAGGCAGAGAGATTATGGGAAAGCTCACTTCAGAAAGGAAAGGCATTTCTACTCCAGAAGTACTCAGCCTGAGCCTTGCAGAGCTGACCCATCCACATGAAGATGGGTGGGAGCCCTCAGCACGGCTGCTACCGTCCCATGAGCCAAACCTGATAATGTCCAGATTGAGGTGCCTTTCAGGTAAGTGTTCTCCAGCCAGGTGGGGGATATTAGCCTGGGACTTGGCCAAGACTACACAGGTCCACACAGCCAGTACTCATATAAAGTAAAGCATCAGAATGCTATTTCCAGCGAAATTTGGAGCCATAGGGAAATGAGGTTCCCCAGGATGGAAAATTCTCTGGATTTGGCCAGTGATGTTTTTCCTATATCTATTAAAATAAAGAGTTGTTTGGATTCCAGATACCAAGAGCTGCCTTTGTCAAACCTAGGGCTACTCTCTTTGTAGATTTCATGAATGAACCCAAGAGCCAGGCTCTTCTGACACCCTACGGTAGATCTCAGTGGTGCTGTACATTAGCCCCCCTCCTTTTTGTACTGGAAGATGAGACTCTCTGAGAGCTTATTCATTTGGTTTTCTTGGCTGTAGAGAATACAGAAGTAGACAACATCAAGTACCTCTGCTTTTGCTCCAGCCTGTTCTTCAGGAATGACCCAGTGCTCTTAATACTGTCATAACCTGCCCTGCTTGAGTCCAAGATTGGTGTTAACAGTCCACAGGAAAGGGCTGCAAAATGCCAAAGTGAACTGGAGAAGAGAGCTGGGTTCTTGGGATGGAGCAGGGGAAGGGGGAGGGGTGTAGAGGAACAAAGTCCACATCTACAGTGTACTCATGATTCACATACATTCTAGCAGGTCCTGTTTCCAAAAGCGTCAGGATTCCTGTACCTCAGGTGCCAAAACAGCACTATGCCCACACATGTCCATAAGAAAAACTGGGTTTATTCTGTCCTCTCGGTAGGCTAAAGAAGTTTGGCTCCCTTTGAGCCCAGTCTTGTCCACACTGCTTGTGCCTGTCACCCCAGTTCCTGAGCACCATATGGTTGCCTTTCCCTTTGCTTCTTTTCAGTTCTGGGGGTTTGGCTCCCCAAAGCCCAGGGAATGCTCACTGCTGAGGGAGCAGGGTTGGAGTCTGAGGAGCCAGAAAGGGCCTGGACCCCTGGAACTCAGGGACAGAGATGCTGGAACAGGGCTCCAATGGGTTGGGTGACTCCTGTGGAGCCGGAAGCAGGGCTGGGTGGCTTTTGCTGCAGTGAGCTGTGACACTATCAGGCTTCTCAAAGCGCTTGCCACAGAACTCACAGGGGAAGCGCAGGGCAGCCTCCGTCTCTGCATGCTTGCGCCGATGCCAGTTCAGGGAGGCCTTCTGTCGGCAGGTGAACCCGCAGATCTCACACCTGAGCCAGAGACAGCAGCAGAGGGAAGGAAAGGTCTCAGCCTGTCCTGACTTCCCCACAGGTTTCTCCTGCCCCCAGCTGCCACGGTAGCTCCTCCCTCACAGGTCCCCTCACTCCAAACTCACTGTAGAGGTTTCTCTCCAGTATGGATGCGTCTGTGGATGACGAGGTTGCTACTAGTGCGGAAGGACCGGGCACAGAACTCACAGATGTAGTCCCGGGTGTCTGCAGGTACACTGGAGACAGCTCAGCATTCATCCACACCTTTGGACCCTCCTATGCACCCCTGCCCACCACCCTCAAAAGACTGTTCCCACCGAGCCTGCATCTCCCAGCCCGCCTTCAATAGGGCCCTTCAAAAGAGCTGCCAGCAGCTTAGTGGCCACCTGCCACTAAGTCAGCTTCCCCTCCTCTTTCCTAGAACCTTCCCTTTCTACCTGCTCTCATAGCACTTGCCTGCTGCCTGTATCTGGCTGCTCTCAGGCCAGCTCTGGTTTTCTCCAGTATCTCCTGACCTCAGGGCCTATGGCAGAGGCTCATCCTTAAGGTATCCATTAGACCTCTGATCCACCACTCTTAACACCACTATTAGTCCACAAGTATACTCCTGGGCCTTCACCCCATCATCTGTGCTCTGGGTCCCAGGTCCTCTCCTCCACTTCTACTTCTGCTGCAGTCTGTCTGTTCCATGCCTAGCCCCCCCCCCCCACTTTTATTTCCTGACCTCATTGACCCTGAGCTGTCGTCATTCCATTTCATTTCCCAACATGCACCACCTGGAAATTGTAATTCCAAGAATTTCAGGTCTAGCCAGGGCTCCGACCTTGTCCTACTGCAATAATCTTGGGACTCCAGGCTGCCAGGCCATCATCCTGCTACTTTGCCATTGTCTCCCTACCCTTCTCTCAGTTCTGGAGCTGTCTTTGAAGCTTGCCTTCATTCACATTGCAATGCATCTGACTCTCTCAGTTGTACCTGCCTCATTAAAACCCAAGTCAGATTAAACAACCTTGGCCTGCCTCAGGCCTGTGCATGTCTGCTGAGGTGAGTAGGAAAAAACCCACATCTTCATTCCCATTCCTGCCTTTTCTTTCATTGACAACCTTAAGTCCCAACAGTACCCCACCCTCCATGCTGCTGCACTTTTTTCTAGACTCCAGGGCCATTTTCCATACTGCCTCTTCTCTCCACCAGATTTTCAGCAGCAGTCTTGGGTTTTAAGTCCTCAGAGAAAAAGCATGAAGAGAGAATACCACATCCTCTCTTCACCTAACCCAGCAGCCCTCTTGCTCTGAGAATACTTCCTGATCCCTGATGGCTGTCCTCCCTCTGAGACACACCCCTCCTCACCAACAAGGTTGTCTCCACTCACCGCAGCACCAGTCTTTCCCATATGTGTACTCAGTCCCATCATCATCTCTGTGCCCTGAGCTCATAGCAAAGACTCCTTTTCTCTGCTCATCTTCACAATGAAACTTCCAACGGACTATATTCTCTGTCTCTACTTCCTTAGCACCTCTTTGCCTTGAACCCACTTCATTCTAACTGCCATCTCCCTTATCACATACCATCTTGCCATCTGGAAAAGCATGGCTTTCCATTTCTTTCCCACTCCAGTTGCCATGACAATTACCTGTTCTCACCTTCACTTTACTGAGCTGGCCCTGGGCAAAGCTCACACCTCCCTTCCTAGAGCACTTTCTCCACCTGCCTCCTCTGACACCACTTGTTACCTGCCTCACTCCCCACATGCCCCACACATCATCATCGAGCACTAGACTATTACAGCCCCCTATACTCCACACAGTGGTGGCAGTGTTCTCTTAAAGTTGATACTCGAGCCCCTGACATGGGACCATCTTATCCAGGCATCAATGAAGCCATCCCGATGGTCATCGTGGAGACCCCAACCACTCATCTAACCACCTCGCTTTCCTTTCTAACCTCTTTATTCCTGAAATATACATGAAGATGACAGTTTGGGCCTTCTCACATGCTGCCTAAAGCATGGACAGGTCTCCATTCCTCCCTTCACTTAGGTCTCTGCTCAGAATACTTCCTTTTCTACAAAAACAAGTCAGGTTCTTCCTCATGCTCTCTTCTTTTCCCCCTGCTTCCACATCTTATAACACTGTATCACTAATGCACATGTTCTAGGAGGTGAGCAATGCTTATTTTGATCATTGATATGTACCAGCACCTAGAATAGCATCAAGCAGGAAGATGCTAAGGTACAGAGAATACAGGGTGAGAGGGAGATTGCCACAGAGGGATATGGAAGCATGTACAGATAGTGGACCTCAGAGGTTACAGGTTCCACAGAAAGGGAGATGACAAATCGCATGGAAGAAGCAAAGGGACCCACAGAGAGGAGGTGAGAGGGCATTTCTACCACTCACCACTGTGCAGTTTTACATGCTCCTTTAGGTGTTTCTTAAAGTTGAAGGACTTCCCGCAGGCAGGCTCTGGGCAGGAGAAGGACTTTTGGTGGATGTGCTGGTACTTCTTGTGATGCTAGAGAAGGAAGCAAGTGGTCTCCTCAGGTGACTACCAGAACTGACTCAGCAGGCAGGTTCCTCTGCCATTCCCCTCATCTCCTAGCAGTTTTCCCATCACTGCCAGTTCATGTCATCCTGAACAACTTTCACCTACAATCTCATCCCTGAACTCCCAAATAACCCAACCCCATCCTTGAACCCAAACTCTGTCTTCATATTTCACAATCTCCTCCCCTTGCCACCTCTCATCTTGCAATACCTTGTACAAAGTACCACTATGCTGACACTTCTGGTTCCCTAATCATGGATTCATTGTCTGCTGAGGATGGAAACCCATTTTGCGTGGATATGACTGTCCTCTACCAGACCAGTGTTAATGTACTAGATCGCCTACACATTAATAGTTCACCATGGGTATGTATGATTTTACTTAATTCTTTGGAAGTACACACACTTTCAGCCTGAACACTATTAAAGGTAATGTGTTCTTAACCTCCTTTAGATCAGGTCTAATTTCACATCGTGGTGTGTGGCTTTCACCTTCTCTGTAATCTCACTTTCTCAAAATGAAACTGCTGCTAGGGGCTCCTCAGTCTCCTCCACAATGGACACAAATACTCCTGACCAGGCCTGCTGAAATGTCTTTTCAATCCACAGTTTCACTATTACTTGGAAACTTCCCTGGTTTCCCTTTTTCCCATGCCTCCCTATGGTCTGGGCCCTCCAGCAGCCACAGGACCTGGCACACAAGGGCACTGGCTGACTGTGGGGCTGACATCACAACAGCTCTGTCAAATCTTTTCTGCAGTAGTGACAGTGAGGACAGTGCTACCTTCCTTCTCTTGCTAGGAGCACCCATACAAGCCAGCAAGGCGAGGGTAAATGTGGAATTAGGAAATCCAACCCTATCACACAGTAGCTAAGGAGCTTTGGACAACACTTCACCTTTTGGGGTACCCTGACTTCCTCATCTGCAAACCAGGAATAGTATCACCACCTATTCAAAGGAGATATCATGAAGAAGAAAAGACTTGACTCACATCAAGGGCTTAGAACTGGGCTAGCACCCAAGAGCCTGAGGAATGCTTCTGCAGTCACTGCCACAGTCCTTGGGAGGGCTGTGCAGAAAGCAGTCCAGGCAGGAAGCCTTGGTTTTCTGTATGAGGCAAGCTCTGCATGGCCAACCCAATCCTCCTTACCCTGGCTATAAATTCTGCCACATCCATGCTGCTGTATCTCAGCTTCTCTCTGTCCTTATCTTTCCTGGACATAAAAAAGCCCAACTGTACCCCTCACACCCTCACATTCAAATACTGCCGGTTAGAGAAGATCCTTCCACAGCCAGGGAAGTCACAAGGTAGCAGTTCTCTTTTGGCAGCTTTCCTGGAGGAAGAATGGGGAGGATCATGTGAGTGCCTCTCTGCCTCCCACCTCTGGTCCTCATCCCGATGCCATCCCCAGTCCTACCTAATTCTCTTGGGGCCAATCTGCACAGTATCGGTCTCATCCCAGGACAAAGAAAGAGTAGACTGGGTATGACTTCCAGGGCTATGGGCAGCAAAGAGGGAAGAGAGGTCCCTGAGAGAAGTGCCATATCCCAAGAGCCCCTGCCCTCTGTCTCAGCCATGAGGTTACCTGGCCAGGGGCTCAGTTGGCTGTGTTGCTTGAGTGCTTCCACTGAGCTCTGGCTGTATCTCCACATCCACAGGCAGAGGAGCTCCAGAACCCAATGAGGATGCTGGTGAAGGTGGCACAGCAAGAAGTGTAGGAGTAGTTGCTGGAGTGGAGGGTGTCTCTCCATCCTTAAGTGGGTGGGTAACAGGAGAAGGGGGTGACATGGGGGCATCCTGTTCACTGCTAAATGGGGAACGAAGAGGAAGAAGGCATTATGTTCCTGCCACTCAGACAGCCCCAATCCAACCTTGCCCCTAAATGGCAAATATCCCAAATTTGAAACAATCTAACCCCTACTATGGGCAATCTGTTCAAAACTCTTTTGGTATAAAATCACCCCTTTCCATTTCAATTTGAAGTCTGTAATTCTTTCTGCCTTCTGCAAAGCTCACCCTCCTTTCCCACCAATAAGCTCTTCATTTGAGTCTGCAAAGCTCTGGGTTCCCCAGTCACATGCCCCTTCCCTCAGCCCCAACTTGCTCATTTGGGGAAGAACTGTAGGTCCATGGGCTGGCATCACTGAGCATCTCCTCTTCATCATCATCTTCCTCCTCCTCCTCTTCTCCTGGGAGCAAGGTGGTCTCCAGTGGGGATCCTATCCCTCTACAAGATCAAGGAAAGGAAGCTTAAGGTCCTATTCCCTCACCCCCACTGTCCACCCGGGTCTATCATGGCCCTTTAACCTCCAGCCTCACCTGGATAACCTGGTCTCCTGATTCTTCTCACCATGCTCAGATTCTAAACCTGTTGACATAGGGGAACTCAAAGGAAACTCTGGACTAGTCTACTGAGGACATGTGGAGGTGTTGGGAGGACTCTTAATAAAGAGGAGGGGACAGCGGCTACAGGAGTGGGGGGGGGGAGTAGATATTTTAACAATGATACATGCACATTGTTAAAAACAAACTGAGATGTCTCCTTCCAAAAATTAATTCAGCCACTTAGTTCTTAGCACAGGCAACATGGTTTCTTACATATACCTTAAGCTTATAAATATATACAAATATATAGCCTCCTCCCACTGATAGCATACCATATATCCTATTCTGTATTTTTATTTTATTTTTAAAAATATATTTGAGGATATACTTCTTTGTCAGCATAGAGTTCTTCCATTGAGAAAGACATTTTTAGTGAATGGGATTCTTATCTCAACGAAATGGGGAACTTTTTCCCCTCCCTTTTCCCCACAACTTCTTTACCCCATCCTACCTACAGGCTTCTGCTTTTCTGGACACCAGCTTCTCTGGGCAGTACTTGGAAGGGGAACTGGTCTGGGCTCCTCTGAAGGTGTGGAGCCTGAAGAAGGGCCCCAGGAGAAGGTGTGGCCAGCAGAGCACTCCCACACAAATCCCCCATCTTGGCCCCCAGGACCCCGAAGCCCAGGCACCAGGCTGCACTCTCTGCTGTGGGCATGAGACAGGAGTACCAGATACTGCAGACCCTTGGGGGGCAAAGGCTCAGCACCTGGAGGGGCGAGGGTAAAAGGGTGAGCTAAGAGACTTCCTTCTCTCTCCTTGCAGAACCACACCCAGACACTTGTCCCTCCAACTCCCTGGGTAACCTGGGAGTTACCATTCTTCAGAGCTCAGACCCCCAAGACTTCCTAACTTCCCCACCTCTTCCCAAACTCAAAAAAGGGTTTCCTCTGATCCAGCTAACTTACAGAGGATATATCCATATCACACCACTCTGTCATCCCTCTTCCCCCACTCTGGTTCCCAAGTCCCTACCCCCCAGCCATTTCCTACCTACCTGCACAAAGCGCACAGCCTGCAGAAGTGTACCTACCAGGGGAACAAGAGGCAGGTCAGGTCAGGCCCAGCTGGCAACTGTCCTTAGCTCTGGACACATATACTTAAGGAACCATTCACTGGGGGCCAAGATAAGGGGGACAGGACCCTGAAAGGCCACAAATCTCAAAAGCCACTCTGCTAAAATAAGAAATCTGTGGGTGGAAAGAAGGGAGCAAGCTCGTGGTCCAGGGTTGGAAATCCACCCCAGAGCCCCAGCCCTGAGCCCTAACCGGTCCAGAAGGAATTTTGCAAGCTGAGAATGAAGAGTGAAGCCCAGTCTCTCCTTGAGGATGCACCACTGCTCCATGTGGCCACCAAGACGGATGCGGCACTTGCTCCGGCGTGCATCCAGCTGTCTCCTCTTCTCCCTCCGCCTGCTTGATGACTCTGCCAGGGACGTAGCCATGAGCATCAGGCCTGGGGGAAGGGGGGAACATGACATGCATGAGAAAGGTCCAATCCGTCTGTGATAGGGGGCCCAGTTTGCTCCTACCACCTGCTCTCGCTCTCGGGATCAGTCCCTCAGCAGTCAATTGGGGCAAGGCTAAATCATTCCAACAGCGTCTGCTGCCTTGGGTCTGAACCACCAAGACAAGTCTTGTAAGCAACACTCGGGGAACTGTGCCTTGAGGAGGGTGATGGGGGCACTGAGTCAAGGTCAAAGCAGAGCAGTGTTTTGGCCCAGGCCCACTTGGTGTGAGGCTGGAGCAAAGGGAAGGGTGGGGTGGGGTGGGATCACATTTCTATCCGGAGAGGACAAGGGCCTCTTCCTCATAAGTGGGAAAAAGGTGAAGCCTGGTGCACCTAGCATTCTTCACCCGTCGATGGGGACGGGTTGGGGGCCGGATGGCGTCCCCCTCCAATGTCCTAACCGCCCCGCTTAGTGTGTAGCATAGGCCAACCCCCAAAGCGGCTCCTGGGTCGCCCGCAGCGGCGGCGTCCGCGACCCACTCACCCATACCTTACCTGGCACCCACCCACCCTTGCCCCAACTGCGCCTGCGCCGCCTACACTCCCACAGCTTCCCGCGCAGGCCCGAGAGCGGCTCAGGACTGGGGCCCACCCAACGCGCCTCCGCCGTTTCTCCTTTAAGAAGAACCCGTCACTCTGGCGTCTGAAGACCTAGCCGAGAACCGGGGCGGGGAGTGAGAGGCGGAGCTGCGTGCGCGCTTGCGCACTGGCGGCCGCGCAAAGCCCACCGGGAGTCGTGGTTCCTGCACCAGCAGTCTGTGTTCTACCGAGAGCCCCGCGAGATTAGGGACAGGTCGCTGGTCTGCTGATGAGCAGAACCGTGGATACATGGAGTAAGTAGTGTGAAGTCCTCCTCTTGTGCCTGACTGCCGGCCCTCTGGCCTTCTCAGGGGCAATGCTGCCGCTGTTGTTTAGACTTTACTCAGAACTTTCAGCGCCCGCTTCCCTCCCCCCACCCCCACCCCTCTTCCCACCACCTTTTTTGTTACAGCCGACAGCCAAACAGGTACTGCATGGTCATCTTAAAGTCCAGCTAGAGCCTTCTCTAGACCCTAAAGCCAAAGTCCTATGAAAAGTAGCATAGATCCACTGCGGACTTCTCACTTTCCATTCTGTGCTCCGTGGACTGGGGTGGACATTCCACCAGGCTCTTAGAATGACATTTCTCCAGGCCACCTGCAGTAGTGTTACAAAGGCAGCAGTCAAGTCAGTGCCTCTCTGCCCTAGAGGAACATCTGATAATGCAGAGCATTCCCTCCAAACTCCCACCCACCCCACCCGTTTGGTTTCTGTGACTTCACACTTCAGTTTTCCTCCTTCATTGGTTCTTTTGTTGAACCCTCCTACACTGTGGCACCAATCACAGGGTGACTCTCATCAGATAACTGAGTTAAGAGCTTAAGAGCAGTACCTAGCTCATAGGGACTAGTTAATATTTTATGGAACTTAACTATGGTCAACACATATTCCTCTCCCAGCTCAGTAAATGTTGCCATCATCCACCACCCAAACCCCCCCCCCCCACACACACACAAACACGTGCTGGGCATTGGTAAGCTAAATATAATTTCAACCTATTTCATCTATTTGCATTTCATCTATTTGCATAACCTCATAGGACAGAATAACCAAGCCAAAAGAATTGCTTTTGGCTTTGTTACAACTTTTCATAATAGGATTTTAGATTAAGTTCACAACCGTTGGCTTATATGGGTCTCTTTTTGTAGAGACCAGGCATCACCGGTTGGAAAGCAGGATAAGTAGATGATTTTGCAATATAATCGGATACTCTGATACCTTTTGCTATTTCAGATTCACTCCTTTGCCTTAATGTCTTTATTGCTGGCAATAGTTAGGGCCGTGGATGTGTACAACAATGAATTATGATATACTTTGAGTCAGTGTATTTTCTTACCTTGAGAGAATTCCAGGGCTTGAGTTAGGGTTATCAGTTCAGTTTTCTATGCCAACAAACCTGCTGCTAAGACCTTGGCTTCTGTGGTATCTAGAAGTATCATCAGTGCTTATCGTTTGTGTCTCATAAAACTGCTCCAATCTATAGACAGCTCCCACTCTGGATATGGCAGAGCTCTGTCAGGCAAATCTGGTTGGCTTCCATTGGTTGGAAGCAAGACAACTGGATTTAAAGAGCTAGGGTCTCACAATGCCACTGGTATTATCCAGTGGAACTACTTGATAATTCCCATGCATCCAGCATTCAACCAAAGTCTGCCCTTCTTTTCTAACAGTGTCAAAACCTGGTGTGATACATACACAGTGATGGGCTATCCTAAGGCCAATTTCTCTGCTTCAGGCAAATGTCACATTAGCAGCTACAGCTCAAACAAGTGGTCCCAATAATTGGATTAGCATGTGCAGGCCAATTCCCTGTCTCTCATACACATAGAGCTGGAATGGCTTTGTGGGATCTAGCAGTCCTAAGTTTGGGGCTGAGATCAGCCTTCCATTATTTTCTTAAAAGCTGCTGACATTCAAGAGTCCAAAACAAAGGTTTTAAGTCTGGGGGTTGAGGGCTTCATATAAGGTTTATTAGTCTAAAGATGGGAATCCAAATTTTGCAAAACCCAGCCGTTCCCTAAAATCCATTTAACTGCCTTCCATTCCTAAGGATTTTAAGAGATGAAATCACCTGCTTTCTCCAATATATGCTTAATTTGCCTTTCTTGATCTCAAGTCCCAAATATGCTAACTTTTGTATACATATCTTTATATTATGGTGACACTTTTTAGTCATGTTCTGCCAAATGGCTTAAAACCAATATATTATTGTCCAGACAAAATTTATAGCGAGGACTGGCTTATAGTAAGTCATCTACATTTTGATGGAATATGCTCCATTTTAGTTGAACCTTTCTGAGCTCTCTGGCCAGTGTTTCTCCAAATATAGTTGGAAAATGCTTAAACCCTTACAGAAGCACAGTACAGCAGTATTATACAGTAGTAGTGATTTAAAGGGTTTCTGCCATTCAAAATAAAGAGTAATTGATACTAGATATCTACTGGGATGCAGAAATGATATTCTTCAAGTCTGGTACTGAGGATCAGCAGAAATACCCAGATATAATAGTTACCAGGATATAAGTATTTGGCATTGTTGGATGTATGTCCTGGACTATCCCTCAAATCCTGAATAAAATGGTATTTGGTTGTATTGGGTTTCTCTATTGGCAAAATTGGAGTGTGAAAGGGGCAATAACAGGGCTGAATGAGATAAGATTACAGAAACTTTTGGGATGGTAGCTGAATTTCCCATAGGCCTTATTTTTTAGAGAATGTTACTTTCTCCTTTGGGCTTTACTCCCTTCCAGTGCCTCTACTCATAGGGTAATTGAATACTTTTGCATAGATAAAATACTATAGTGGCAGTTTAAATCACCAAATTAAATCACCAGAGTTCAAGGCATGACCCAAAAGCAGACACATTATGAGAAACAACAATAAAAAGACTTATTTACACATGGAGTAAGAAAAGGGAGAGTTATGAATTTTTTAAAATGGAATTAGAGGGAATTGATTGTATATCTTCTGGGTATTGAAAAAGTTGCTTTAATATGGTCTCAGTTCACCTTGTTGCTCCCCCTACAACACCCTGATATTACCAGTAAAGGTACACCCTTGAATACCATTTTGAGTATCATTTTGTACAGGAATTGAGGATCATTAATTACATTGCTCAGGGCATACACCCAACCTTGCCAAATCCTGATGCCTTTCTGACTGCCATGCCTGAGGATTTCATTTGGTTTTCTGTGTTGGACTTAAAGGATGCCTTTCTCTATGTCACAGAAGATACCCACGATCAAAATATTTGCCTTTGAGAGGCAGGGACTTGTGTCCAAGAGTACTTGAAAACACTGCTGGACTGTGCTTCATCAAAGGTTTAAGAATTCTCCAATTATTTTAGAGGAAACAATGGCTTAATTTGAAATATCCAATTGAAACAGCATCCTCTTTACAATATGTGATGACCTACTGATTGCAAATCCTGACTATAACTCCTGTTTGGAGTATCATATTGGTTTTGAACCACACCAAGCAGAATATGACTACCAGATGTCACCCCAGAAGGCCCAGATATGCAAGGAAAAGGTAGCATACCTGGGGTTTGAAATTTGAAAGGGCAAACAAAGTCTCATGATTAAGAGGAACATTTGGTTTCTGCTTTAAAAGTCCCCAGCAATTTGGAAACCCACGGGGATTACAATTGAGATGGAAAAAAAAAATGTACAAAATGATGTAAAAATAAACTGTTATTAAAAAAAAAAAAAAAAGTCCCCAGCAATTTAAGGCAGTTACATGGATTTGGGAATGGCTAGGTTTTAGAGGATTTGAATCCACAAATTTGGACTTATTGTTAAATGTATTTTCAAAACCCTCGAAGACCTGGACTCTGAACATTTGTATTGGACTCCTGAATGCCAATGGGTCTTTGATGAGTAAAGGAAAAGTTGAAACACTCGCCATAGGGTTGCCAGACCACAGGAAGCCTTTAAGCCTTTATATCCATGTAAGGCAGGAAGTTAGGCTGGGAATGATGATGCAAATATTGCGAACAGAAATACAGCCCATTGAATATCTACCCAAACAACTAGATCACATTACTGAGGGATGACATCAATGTCTGCTGGCACTTCTACATGATGCATAAAAGTAGTTCAGCCCATTCTTGGTTCAGCCCATTCTTAAGTATGTGCCACATCGTCATGTTAGGGTGAAAGGTGGAATTTGGCTGACTGCTGGGCTCATTGGTAAAGATTAAACCACCCTACTAGTAATCTCAATGTACAATTGAAGGTCATTAATTAATTTGAATCTAGCTATCTTGCTCCCAAGCCATATGGAAAACCTTGAGGATAGGACTCTAACCAATAACTACCTGAAGACTCTAGAAATTATGTATGCTAGTTGACCAGGTTTGTCTTTCCAGCCTGTCAGAGGCTCAGTGGGAGCTGTTTATAGATGGAAGCAACTTTATGCACCAGGGCCTCTGACGTGCTGGATGTAGAATAGTGGCACAACTCCATAGACGCCATGGCCCTTTTAGCAGTGGCATCAGCACAGAAAGCTAAATGGATATCCTTGACCCGAGACCAGGAACTCTCTAAAGGTGAGAGGTTAAGTTTATTTATTGACTGCAAGTATGCCTTCATGCATACCATGCATGTATGCCATTTGGAAACAGATGTGACTCAGCTGGCATTAAAGATGTTAAGCACCCACTAGAAATCCTGGCATTGTTGAAAGCAATAGCTGTATCATCACCGTAGTAGTGATGAAGTTGAGAAGGCAGTAGAACAGCCGATTGTGTGACTAAGGCCGCTGTTCTGTTTCTAATCCAGGGTGCACTCATCTCATAGGCTTATCTCGGTATGTTCCAATCTACATTGACTGAGATGTGGAAAGGGCTTGCAAATTGGGACTTTGACCCCAGATCATCTTGGACACTGAACTCTCATGGGATAATACTCCTCCCAGAGGCCCTGGTGTACACAGTGTTGAAACATCTGTATGAAGCACCCCACTGTGGGAAAGATGCCTTGCTAAAGTCTGTATGCCCATATTAAAGGACACCTGTTTTACACCAATGACTTGGCAAATTGCCCAAACTTGGCAGATATGCACCAAGGAAAACCCCAAATCTGGTTCATACCCAAAAGCCACTGGGATTACTGGGGCAAGTATTCTTTTGAGGACTGGCAAGTGGACTTTCCATACATGCCCAGTACCAGTGGTACTATAGATATCTACTAGTTTTTATGGGTACCTTCCCAGGATGGGTAGAAACTTTTCCCTACCAAGACAGAAAAGACTTCAGAGATTGCAGAAACACTCACTTTGGACTGCCCAACTTTAGTGATAATGTACCTGCATGTGTGTCTGAAGTTAGAAAGTAAGCAATACCTTAAAGATCAGTTGGAAGTTACATGTTGCCTGGAGGCTGCAATTTTCTTGACAAACTGGAGAAAAAAGATACAAATGAACCATATGAACCATACTCTGAAGAAGACCTTGGGAAAACTATGACAAGAAACCCATCTGTGTTAAGATCAAATAAAGGTAGTGTCTAGAAGTGGGACGGTAGTGAATTTAAGCCCCTTTGAAATTATCTTTGGAAAACCCCTCCAATCCTCAGTTTTGAATGTGACACTAGAACAGAACAAGATTGCAGGATGAAACAATACATAAATCACCTCCAGGAGATTTGTCAGTAATATATAACATTGTACCTTGTAGAATGTCTATGCCTCCAGTCAAACCATTGCATCCTTTTAGACTTGATTAGCAGGTCTTAATTTAGACCTGGCAGAGTACAAATGCCCAAACCTAGGATGGTCCTTACGATGCAGGTATAAAATCCTGGATACATCACTAGAATAAAGGAAACCCCAGAAGATGATGAGCCAGATACCCAAACTCATTATTTGGTGCTCTTGTTCATAGCCTGAAATATTTAAAGAGGAAGATAAAAGATTAATTTTTCTTTTTGCAACTGTTAAATTATTTTTTTATTTTACCTTTTTTGGTTACAAATGACAATGATTAGGGGAGAAAGGTTTCATCCAGTTGCTTACCATAGAAATGATCACAAGAATTGAAAGTGGAGAAAACTGGGCCCTCCCTAGTGATGCAGGGGTTAAAGACAAAGTGCTGTCAAGGTACTGCCAGATACTAAAATGGTGAGTTTGATCCCCTGCCAGAACACTAACCTACATGGTTAGAACACTGCCAGAACAGTAACCTACATAGTCTTGCCCACTAATTCCTCAGCAGTATATTTCAGTAAATCTGTCTGTTTGCTTCCCACTCTGTCTCTGGTGAAGCCTCTCACTCCCTACACCTCAGCCCTATACTCGAGTTCTTCTATGTATAAATAAATAAATCTTTAAAAAAAGAAAAGAAGGCCCTCCCTGGTGGCGCAGCGGGTTAAAGCACAGTACTGAGAATCTGAAGCCACTTCCGCATGAGTTCGATTCCCGCCTGCCGCCTGCCCCAGAGGAGACCACATGGCGAGCCAGACCTCTCCTGACCCGCCCGCTGCTCCCCTCAGCAGTGTACTTCGTAGATCTGCCTGTTCTGCTCCCCGCTCTGTCTCTGGTGAAGCCTCTCACCGCCCCTGAGCCTCTGGCCTGTACCCCACTTCTGTATGCACAAATAAATAAATAAATCTTAAAAAAAAAAAAAAAAAAGAAAAGAAAATGGAGAAACTCTCAGAAAAGCATATGAAACCATCATGGGTGGGATTGAATATGGACTAATGTGATTGGTGCGCCTGTGGACAACAGTCAGGTTCAAGCTTGCACCAGTATCAGAGTGGCTTTTGGTGTTCAGTTTTGAAGTCCAACCGCAGCATAGGTTAGATTGGTCACATGGGTGCAGTTCAACTTGTACCAGTTGTAAATGGTCCAATATAACCAAAGCCTCCATGGGTGCCTATCAACTAAAATGGACCACCATCAAGTTAAAAAGTCTCCAGCCTGCTTCAAGGGGTTCAGTCTGATTCATCTGTACTCTCTGGGAAGACCTTTGTAGAGATGTAACACTGGTTCCTGTCCTTTGGCTCCTTCTCTTGAGTGCTTGCTCACTCTCCAGCTCTTTATGTACTCATCTCCTTTTGCAAATCTAATCTCCAAAATCACCCATTCAGAAAGATCCTTTCTGTCATTCTCTTCCCTACTATGCCCTTTTCTGGTGCCTTCACAGCATTCATAAGTCTTGTAAATTATTTTAAGGCTGATTAACTTTAAGTTTCTTGTTGGACTGTAGTAATTGTCGGTGCTTCCAGACTTCTCCTTTATGATCTAAATAGTTCAAGTGACACAATGTTCAATAATGAGCTACTCTTAGGATGATCCCAGAATGTCTGGTCTATTCCATTCTAGTTCTAGCAAACATAGGGCCGACACTATGGATTTGGGGGAAATGGCTAGTGAGAGCCCAGGAGAACTCTGGATTTTTCAGGAGTTAATGTTCTTTCAGGGAACTAAATACACAGAGACACCAGGCAGGAAGGCTGGCATGCAAGGAGGAAGGCACAGTCCAGGCAGGCCAGGGGACACTGGGAGTCAGGCAGGCAACTGAGCCTCCCAGCCCCCACTAATCTTTACTCTTTCTCTGGGCTCTCTCTGGCATTCTCTTATGATCTCACCCCTTCTGTTGTCACACTTATTCTCTGTTTATCCTCCTCATAGCTGTCCTTGGCCTCTAAGCTCAGGTTTACACATTTATGCATGGTCACAGACATATTACTGGTGTCCACAGCCAGGCATCTGGGCCCTGTGTCCATACTCCCCCTGTGTTAACAGGGTTAAGGCCATAGATGGTCGCCACAGAGGCAAGTGGTCTAAAAGCCTGATTATATTTACCCTACAATCACTTTCTTCAATTATAGTATCAGTCAACTTGATACTTGTTTTCTAGCATAAAATAGGAAGATCACTCACCACATTTTTTTTTCACTTTCAGTCATCAATGTGGACATGAGCCTACCATCAAAAGAGCAGAATATTCATGGTCTCTTAATAGGTCTGCAAAATTCTAGTTCCTCTGTCCAGTGAATGAAATAAAAAGCAGTTTCCATCATTCTTGGTTGTTCTTAGATAATAAGCATTTCTTTACTTCATTCCAGAGCCAAGAATACTGTTGTCAGTTCATTACTGTGCAAAACAACAAAACTCTGAAACTCCTTAATTCTCAATAATCCTCTCCATTGAAATGTGTTGTTTTCTCTCACCCTCTCAATTTTCTTTCATCACTGAAATAAGGGATGAAACAATTCTTTAATAATAGTCACTAGTTCCCGCCTTTCTGAGTCCTGAAAAAGAACACTACCTTCTTTGGCATGGAGAGGAGGGGATTCTCTGTATTTGCTCTTATCCCAGTCTAAGGTTTTTTTTTTTTTTT
>NW_004567172.1:158856-214481 GCF_000260355.1 Condylura cristata | reverse complement strand
AGCAGCGGTTGGGTCAGGAGAGGTCTGCCACGCCATGTGGTCACCTCCGGGGCAGGCGGGAATCGAACTCATGAGGAAGCGGCTTTAGATTCTCAGTGCTGTGCTTTAACCCGCTGCGCCACCAGGGAGGACCCCAGTCTAAGGTTTTTTAAGGATTCCATTTCATGCTGTTTCAGACTTGGATTAAATTTTAGCTTTTTGTATCTTTCTCTGTTTAGATACACAAATGAAGTTCCCAAGTCCCCCCATGATGAACTGAGTGGCATAGGAGTTGACCTAAAGCTACAAAATATTTATTCTCCTGACATTTATTTTTTCCTGGATTCTAGTTGACACCCTGACTTTTCTTCTTGTCTCCTGCCTTGGGAGAAGCCAATCTAATGTTGTTGCTGTATCCTCTGAGTTTTCACTATCTTCTCTCCAGATAGAAAAACCATGTCCTAGCCGTTGGTCCAAGAAGGGAAGAGCCAAATTGCTGCAGCATAAAATAAACCCGCTGTTCTGACATCTTGAGAAGATTCATTTGGAGTGGACGTGAATCCTCAGGCAATTAATAACCTAAATTTTAGAACCTCCATTCACGTCAGCCTACTTAGGTGCACTGAATTTGCACCAGTTTTTCGTTTTTTCTTCTGACATCAACTTTCAGCAGCAGTTTACATTTACCAGTCCGTTGGTCCCTGCCCCCTCGAGGTCAGTAGGCGGTGCCTGCACCTTTTAAGCAATCACAGTTGAATGTGACCCTTTAGCGTCCCCTGTGAAATCAAGTGAGAGGGGTGTGGCTGGGAGGTGTGTAATTGGAGCGGTTAAACTGCCTGTTTCAGGAAGTTACAGCCTGGCGGGGTCTGGAGTCCTGCACGTCGAGTTAGTGGGTACGAAGGAAAAGGAAGCCTCGGCAGTAAACCGCGTCTTTGGGATTGTTCCAGCGGCGCGGTGCTCCCTGCGGCGTTATTTTCTTGGTGCTGCCTTGGTCGAGGGCAGGGCGGGTGGGAACTGGTGGTATCTCTTCGACTTATTGCCGGCTCGGGTGATGAGGTCGTGGCCCCCACCAACTAGGAGAGCGCAGGGCTTTGGCTCCTGCTGAGGCTTGTAAGCTCGGCAGCTGCTGCGCTAGGCACCTGAGACCTCTGGGTGTGTGGCTGGAAGGCGGCCTTGGGAGATCCAACACTAACGAGAAGGACCCGCCCCGCTCCGGATATGGAGGAAAATATCGGCTCTACAGCTACAACTTGGCTATTCAGATAGCATCAGGCTATAGCAGATATCAGTGCACCTGAGCATTGGGTATATTGCAGAAGAAACGAGTGTCCATAGTTAAATGTTAAGTAAGGAAAAACAAAGCATTTGGAATTTTGGCAGGGAAGCTATAAGTGCAGGAAGTCCAAGCAGACATGGGAGGTTAGAATCCAGAAACCTGGGCCACCCCTGTTTCAAGACAGAAATAAAGGGAATCAGGTTCTCAGGAGAGCCTGGGATGTGGTGAAGGTCTTTACTGCCCGGATGTGAGGTGGCACCACAGAACAGGAGCCCTAGGGCTCCTCTTACACTTTTAACAAATATGTTCTACAAAACAGATAATTTGTAGAATTATTAAATTGGTTCTGGACACAGACCTATGCTTGTTCACTTGTAAGGCAAGATCCTAATAGTTTGGTTTGGTACTTTTTGCACTCACTTTTGGCATGGTGAGTGCGCATGCGTCTCCTTGGCCTAAGCCATCACATAAACAACACATTAGCAATAAACCATATCACAGTGATTGTAAAGATAGTCAACTTGAATTAAACAATTTTGTTATTTTACATGACCACTTGCTTGGAAGCTAAATCAGTGAAACTAATATTTGATAAGTACAAATTTTAGTTTATGCATGAAAGCTCTTACTGAATAAGTTTTTTTTTTTAATTAAAAAGTGATTGAATGGGCCCTCCCTGGTGGCGCAGCGGGTTAAAGCACAGCACTAAGAAGTTTAAGCCACTTCCGCATGAGTTCGATTCACTTGGCGAGGCAGACCTCTCCTGACCGCCCGCTGCTCCCCTCAGCAGTGTACTTCATTAATCTGCCTGTTCTGCTCCCCACTCTGTCTCTGGTGAATCCTCTCACCCTTCGCATCTCTGGCCTGTACCCCAGTTCTGTATGAATAGATAAACAAATCTTCAAAAAAAAAAAAGTAATTGAATATAGAAAATAAAACATCTATATTGTAATTTCAAATTTCATTTTCTTTAAAGCTTTCCCAAATCCATCCCAGGCAGCTCTCAAAAGTGCTTCATACTACCCCGTAACATTTGAGCAACTCACAAAATATTTTATGCATTTCAAGCATCTTTCTAACATTATGTCTTTATACTTCACTCCTTCCTGGCCACTTTTAACTTCACTGGGTCTCCAAACTTTCACCTTGTTGACTCCAGTTTTGTCCTCCCTCCCCTTCTCCAATTTCTGGTCTAGGTTCTACAATCTCATAATTTCCTTGTCGTGCATTTGTACGACCATATCCCTCTCCCTCAGTCTTAGTGCCTTGGCAGGACAACAGCAAAATGTACTGTTTCCCATCCCAAACCAACCCTTTCGTGGGAGAAAAGATTTCCTCACCTGTCCCATGTCTCCACACCAATCATGTCTGTCTACTCTAGACCATTTATTTCTTCCCTCTAGGATTTCTTAATCTGGTGTTTAGGGGCCCATGGACTTGGATGGAAACAATTTACGTCTCTATATTAATCACTTGTTAAAATTGAGTATCTTTTTCCATTAATAGGGGAGACATAAAACCACTATTAACAGATTCTACTGTTTTAATAAAACTCATTTTCATATTACATTATAGTTCTTGCAGAAATTTATCACAATTTTAATAATATTTTCAATAATTGGTAATTCTATGTGTTTTGTCTCTACATTTTAAAACACTATGGGAGAGTCACAGGAAGCTGCTTTTGGGGTGTCATTCTGACTGGCATTGCAGGCCTTGTGCCTATTCATAGAGGATATGCCTGGATGGACGCATAACATTAGATATTTCTATATGAGTGGTGAAGTCAATTTTTACACATAGATGTAATACAATGTCTTTTTAGGATGTCTGAAGATGAAGAAAAAGAAAAAATACACTGCCCGGAATCAACAATCCAGAAATTCATTAATAATACCAATAGACCTGGAGAGGTTAAGAAAGCCCAGGTAAATTTTGAGAAGTATCAAAGATGCAGAATCTGGGAGAAGTTATAACACAAAAAGCCAATACAGGACATAGAATTCAGTAATTCCTCTGCAATAGTATTCAGAAATGGAGACACTTTGGCAAATGAAAGGATGACTCCTGAAGAGAATGATAGATCCTATTAAGCAACAACAGCAACAGCAGGGTTTTTCCACCTCCATTTGGAATTTGTAGAAGAACTTAAACAATTTAATGATAAGAAACTATATTATAGCTGGCTTTCACAAGATTGGTGACTGTTGGTAGAATGTTTCATATGACTGAAACTGAAGCTAATCCTTACAGTTTTAACTCATGGGCATTGCCCAGAGTTCCTGAGATCAAAATACTACAGAATCATGGGAAACTATAAAAAATGAATTAATTGAACATAGTCACTGGACACTGATTTCTCTCTCCTAGTGAATGTTTATTTGTTCTTAATCCATGAGTTGGGAGTTATACACCTGCCATTTTCCTAGATCACAAAACCTAAATTAGAAGTGAAATTAAAAGGCCAACTAATCTAATTCACTTGCCCCAATACTCAAATAATGGCCTTCTGCCTCTTTTTAAATTATTACAGTGGAGATATACTTTATTCCATCTGAAGACTTTAGCTCTTATGAGTTCTTCCTTATGGAAAGTAAATACTTCCCTATAATAACTGCCCTTTGATACCTTTGGAGCAATATACTAAGCAACGTTTGACTCCCTTTCCATATAAAATCAGTTCTTCTCTCAACAAAATAAAATAACTGCATTATAAGTTTAAGATATGCAGCATTGAGAATGTGTATACATTAGAATAAGTTCACTGTTCAGTTCTATTCACCCTAAGCCTACCTCAACATGTTTTCTTGTATTATGAACCTTTGATTCTGAAATGTGTTCCTTCTGGCATTCATGATTTCTAGGCTTTTCAGTATAACTCCTTTTGTTTGTTTTCTAGCATGTGGATTTTTTTTCGTAAAATGTAATACCTGTTATTGAATACAGTAAATTATTTGAAGCATTTTTCTTTTTGTTGTGTAAGAAAATAAAAGGAAGTTTCTGGAATAGTAACCTGTGTAGTCCATTGGTATATTCGCATATAAGAGGGAATGAGACAAGAACCCCAAAATAGAATCAAGGTTTATTCAATTGTTGTAACTCAGTCTCAGATCTCATTCAGTTTGTAAGATATGTATCAAAAAAATATAACAAAAATATCCAAATTGGAAAAGAAGAAAAACTATTTCTATTTGCAGAGGACATGATCCTATATATAGTGATATGTAAAATCACAATATATATATATATATATATATATATATATATATGAAATCCCAAAGAATTAAGTTTTGTTTACATATAACAATAATCCAAAAAGGAAACTAAATTAACAATTCCATTTATGATATTGAATAGAATAAACCAATAGAATAAAATACGTAGATATAAATGTAAACAGGAAGGTGAAATGTTTGCACATTTAAACACCTAAATAATGGAGAGATATTCCAGCTTCATAGGCTGGAACTGTTGTCATTGTTGAGTGATATAACTGAAAAAAATATATATATATATATATATATGTTCAGTGGTATCATTAAACAAAATTTTCTCATAGAAATGGAGAAAAAAAGTCATAAAGTTTATCTAGAATTGTGATGCTGAACAAATGGAGGTGTCAAATGGATGGGTTCATGTGTCCTAGTGATTGAGGAATAATCACCAGCCTATCAAACTGAAAATTACCAAAGCCCAGGTTTATTGCAAGGGAGACTGCCGACAGGAGGGTGTCCAAGGAGGAGCCCAGGGTTAGGGTGCTGGGTTCTTTTTTATAAGTTTCTGGGGACTCTCCACCTCTCTCAAAAGCTCCTGAGGGTTTTTCTTTTGGGAAATACTTTTCACGCTCCCTACCCCTCCACTGCCCTACTTTGTCTCCTAGTTCCCTTCTTAACACCTAGTGGTGTCTGGTGGCCACAAGAGCTATTAGTCCCCCACATCTCTCTGGGGTTGCCAGCTCATTCATGCCTGCCAGTTTGGGATCTGAACTCATGCTGTAACTGATGGTTAAAGCCAAACCCCTGGAGGAGCTGCTGGTGAGGATAGATGGCCCCAGGGAAATGCTAAAAAATATCACATTTTGGGGTGGAGACTCTGATAAGAAATATAAAAAGTTGCAGAAGTGGCCCCAGCATTTGTTGCTCAGGATTCATGGTTTGAGCATTCAGTGTTCAGAATTTAGCTTTTGGGATTCATTGTTTTCGGATCTTAAGTGATTATGGTATCAGCAATTTTGGCCTGCACCGTGCTGATCTTCCAGAAGGCTGGTGCAGCCATTCTCAGAGAAACGTTTGGAGACATTGCAATTAGCAGAGCGAGTGAAACTTTTCCTGGTTTTGCTGCTGCTACAGCCTGACAGAGATGCGAAGACTCAGAGCTGGGCACCTTGCTGAACTGTATAAGTGTGACCATTGTCAGGTCCTTCCGCCAATGCAGCTGCGTTTGGAGTGTCATTTGTCTGGTGTAGTGCTGGGGCATCTTGGCAGCTCCAAGAGCATCTCCTGTCATGTCTTCTGTTGTCTTCATGAGTTGGAACCTGGCCTGTAGTCTGTCTGCCACATCCTCCAGGCCTCAGTGGGGGGACAAACCATCTTAGGCCTATGGCTTATTGTTTGGGAGAGGATCTCTGCATCCTCAGTGGCAGGAAGAGGCCACATTAGCTGCTTCTTTGTTTAGGACTTGAACACACTGGACACTGCTTTGGGTGAGATAAATGGCCATTTTAGGGTAAGTAACTCTTTGCTTTTTAGTAGTTTGTTAAATAAATCCCATTGTTATTGTTCCTTGAGCCTAAGTAATTTTGCAATTGTGTGCATGGGTGAAGAACTCAGTGACTAGTAATCTATTTGGGCAGTGTCCTTGGCCAGTTTTAGTGCCCCTTGCTGCCCTGTATCACTTGCTGTAGTCAAACTGAATCCAGTTTATACTGAGGTCTCGATCTCCTATTGCAATAGTTTCTGGATGAAATTTTTTACCACTTAAACTATTGTCCGAGTCTGGTTCTTTTGAACACTAGGCTTTTACCGTGAAATAGTTACCATTGATTAACATGTTTTGGGTGATCTGAGTGTGTGTGCACCTTGATTGACGTCTATTGACTTAACTTTTATAATTCTTAAAGAGGTTAACTTGTAGAAAACTGATAGTGAAAGAGTAATAGTTTCTAAGGCCAACTTTTTGTATTTATTGCACAATAAATAAAATTTGTCAAGAGATGAGGCTGATTTCCCTTTGGTAGAAAAAAATAATCCCCAGATAACCTTCATCATCACAATTTAACCTTTGATTTAGTAACCTGTCTTTGATCTATTAATAATCCTTTCCACATCCTTTTGACTATTAAAACAATTCTTCATAATCTCCTTTTAGTTAGTTACAACATTGTACAGGGTTTTTCACTAATGAATTGAATTAAATCTTCACACATGTGCATTATATATTTGCATGAGAATCATGTTTTACTTTTTGAAAATCATGGTAGCAAAAGTCATTTCAGAGAGGTCTTACTCCATTGTCCCTGTCCTCAAAGTCATTATCTTTATTGTGGTCATTGTCTCCTTTATTTGCACTTGCCATGCCACGGAAGAGGCATCTATCTATCTATTTTTTTATGGTCAAAATATTTATGGAACATCTTCCATGTGCCAGAAAATATGACTTTAGGGCTATAGCCATGAAAAAAGTTTGCTCTCTTAACCTGTTTATAGGCTAGTAGAAGAGATAGGCAGATAGACACCCTAGTGTCCTGTGACTATCTGATATGGGAACATGCACAACAGTATGTGGTACCTAGTGGGTTCTGGGAATGTCAAGTAAATTTCCCAGTAGAAGCTATGTCTGTACCAAGGACAGAATTAAGACATTTTAGTTCTGATATTTCTCTTCAGTTCCTCAATCCTCAAGTGAACAAATCTATTAAGCAATGTTTCGATTATGAATATATATCTGAAAAAAAAATAACCTATCTCCAAGGGAGGTACATACAGAAATTCTTTACACGCAGAAATTCTAGAGTCCCCTGTGCGAGGAAGGGGTGGCAAGATGAGGAAAGTTGTAATCATGATGGAAAGTAGGAGCAAGATTACTATTAGATTGGGAACATTTGTAATACAAAGTAAGGTCAACTGGTAAAAAGAGAACGAGGTGAACTTGGGGAAGTCCTTCTCCAGACCAGAAGTGGTATTCTTAGCAGAGGGCAGTGGGAAGTCACTGAAAAACTTTATGCTAAAAACAATAACATGAACCTATTTGTGAGACTTGTTCTGAGCCCAATTTAGATTATTACTTTAGTTTTATACTTTATATTAATACACTTTAGGAAATATTCTGCACATTCTTAACTTTTTTCACTAATCAACTTTTCATAAATTTTTTTGAGGCAACATTGGTTTCCAGCAGTTCATATGATTTAGAGCTATAGAATCTCCCCCTTTAAGTGTTATCACACCACACTCACCACCAGAAAACTCATAGCTCTCCACTATAGCCCACTGTGCTTCCTCCCTACTATCTCACCCTCACCTTTCCTCTCTGAAAGTCTCAATTCCACAGTAATAATTTCTAGAGTTTTTATTGATTGGTTATATCTGAGCCTTTGTTTTGTTTTGCTATTTTTTTTCCTTCGGATTTATTTCATTGCCATAATCTTCTCCAGTTCCATCCATGTTGTCAAAATGACAAGAGTTTATATATATATATATATAGGAGTGGAATTACTGGTAAATAAAATATGGTAGATCTATTTTTTAAACTTTTGAGAAACCTTCATGCTGTTTTCTATAGTCACCTCTATATCTTCAGTGGCCTTTAATAAATAATCCATAAATGAATGAATAAAAGAAAGAGTTGGTTTGGAACAGAGGAGTCAGACTTTCCCAAAGACACTAAACAACACTTGCTCTCTTTTATTATCTGCCATACAAAGCCCACCTGATCTTCCTGTAGTGAGGAAAAGTAATGGGATAATGCTAGGGGTGGCAGTGAAAGAATTAACCAGAGGCAGAGCTGAGAACAGAAAAGGTATCCTTATTGAAATACCCAGCAAGAGAATGGGGGGTGGGGAGGGGGGGGCGATGAGATGCAAAAAGGCTCTTTTATACTCTTTTCAGGCTTTCTAACTTGTATAACTGGGAATGTATAACTCTAAGTTTATACTGATTATTTGCTGGGATGTCTGGTCTCAGTCACTGGCTTTTGACACAGAAACATGTCCTGGACCTGCTTCTACATTCCTGGAGCTGGGTGGGTTTTTACAATCACGGTGGTGAGTCCTATGGCCCAGTTATTTTGGCAAGCATATAGATTTCCCTACCTGTTCAAACTTCACAACTTTTTCTCCTAAGCAAGGAGTGGGGGGGGCTTAGATTTCAACCTCATTATGAAATGGAAGTTCCCCGAGACTTCCACCCAATCCAGGTTTGTGCTAGATTCTTCTGATCTGGACATTATTGACCCAGGCAGCAATCTCTGGTGAGAAACTCTCTCCTTAAGCAACCTCAACTCTTGCTCCCCTGAAATCTTTATTAACTATGCCTGACTTTTGAAATTTTGTGTTTGTCTCTGGATTTGTCACAATTTATAAAAATCCTGCTAAATTGTTTAGTCAGAATCCCACATCCTTCTGACTGCCCTGGTTATCTAACTGGATCCTTATCTTTCAGCATCAGTCACCCCACTTGAGAGCTTATCAAGGTAGCTTTCAGCAAGAATCCTTTTAGTTCCTTTGAATAGAATCTTCACCCCCCTTATCAGTAATAATGTTTTCTCTTACTAATTTTCCCACCAGCTGACCACTTACCCCACACATTGCCTATAAATTCTCACTTTTGTTACTTTTATTAATTGAATCTAATGTTTCTCCCCCTCACCCGAGACTCCATTTTTCAGAATTTTTTTTTTTTCTTTAACACTAGTCCCATGACCTCTATCTGTTGTGTGTGTGTTGGTCCAGGCCTCTGCATGGCCCTTGGAAGATAGGTTCCATGCAGAAAGACCTAATAACATGACTACGACAGTAACAACAGCAATCCTGCTACTTTCTCTATGGCAAGCAGTTTTTCACGTAGTCAATCAGCCTGTGGCAGCTTCCCGTGCCGGCTTGACGTGACTGGTGAGGTGTCACCAGCGCTCCGGTTTCCCTTCGCCTCTTTGTCACCTTTCCAGCCCCAGCGGTCTGCTTTGGCGATGCGTGCCAACCGCTTCTCTAGCAAGATCTCTTCTGCTTTCAGAAACCAACCGCAATTCCGCAGTCAAGGTGTCCACACCGATTCGGGGAAAGAGCTCAGGACCCTCATGGCAGTGCCAGGATTCTGCGCCTAGGTGCCTGGCAGGCGGTGCAGCGTGCGTTGAAAGGCAGCAGAGTCTGTTCTGAAGAGTTAGTTTCCGAGTGTCAGGATGGCCGAGTGGTCTAAGGCGCCAGACTCAAGGAGAAAAACCTTACCTGCGGGTGTTCTGGTCTCCAGATGGAGGCGTGGGTTCGAATCCCACTTCTGACACGGTCCTTTTTTTACCTTCTAACATTTCAGACTCCCGCTGTCCCCATTTCGTTCTATTTCCAGAAAAAAAGCGGCCACATTCACACTCTGTAATTCCCTGCCACCCTTTATTGTTCCTTTTCTGTAACCACAGTAGGGAAAGAGCGGCTAAACAGAAGGAAAACCTTTTTAGAGGTTTAAAAGTCATCCAATTAAATTTGAGGACATACCACGTGAGATATACTTAGTCTATATTTGTACGATCTCTTCTATCTCTTCCCTGGTGGTCTAGTGGTTAGGATTCGGCGCTCTCACCGCCGCGGCCCGGGTTCGATTCCCGGTCAGGGAAGTTAACGTTTTGCCTTCTAATTTGAGGTTTAAAACCCAATATTTGAAAATGTTGTCGTTAGGAGAGAAGTTATCTCAAGTGAGCATTTTTGCGACTAATGTATACCAGCAGGTCGTGAAGTTCTATTGGACACCAAAGGATCTGGGCTGTGGTATTACATGACGCTTCTCTACTCTACTTCTCCATCTCTCCAATGTATAGAAGGCCACCTAGGGGTGACTTAAGGAAAGTCTTAGAGCCTCACCATAGCTTGGACAATTGTTGCAACCGAAATAAATCAGGTATTTTTCAACTCTCCCCAACACCTCCACGCCCCCAACATTGGCTTTATTTTGAAAACAAGTTGAAAAATTTAAAATAATGAAACATGGAACGCAAGTGTTCCCTTTAATACCACATTTCCCCTCTTTCGCTATAGGAGGGAGGGTGGGGAAGAAAGAGAGAGGGCGCGTGGGAGAGAGAACTTCCCCAGTGACTTTCATTGCTCGTTTTCTATTATGATGTCTATGAAAAAAATTACACTTGTTAAAATATTTAAATCACATTTAAGTTCAATTTTCGAGCCTCTTTCACTAATTTAATGGTGTTTTTCCTGGGTATTCCAGGCTAGCACTGTGTTAGGATACTCTACACCTCCACCTCAATCATAACCTGGCCTCCCAGATGTTCCCAAGCCTTGTACAACAAGTTTGCTGCATTGTGCTGTTTCCTAGAAGTTGGTTTATCACAATGCAGTTTAGTGTGGAGCACACTGCTCTCATATTTGGTGATCAGATTGAGCAGTATTTAAGTTCTAACTGAGGCTTTCTAGCTGAAGGCTGGTGACTTATCCTCTCTAAGCTTTAGTAAGTCAAAATGATGAAAACTGAGGATAGAAAGTTTTGAAGGAGGGCATCACAAGACCAGAAACTGAAGGTGGGAGTAGAAATAATTAACATTGTTTTCAAACCAGATATAGAAAAGAAACATCCTTGGAACCAACTCTTAACAGTGAGTCCTATGGCTACCATAGAAAGTATCCACTGGCACAGACCAGAGGGGGGGATGTGCATATATATAGAGAGAATCACTGGTTTGTATAACTCAACACAATCACATCCTAGAAGTAATTAACAACAGTTAACCCACAAATGAATAAATCATCCCCAAAAAGAATAATTGTGTATCAGTATAATTTCTGCTCAGGCAAAATGCAGCTCTTCTGCCAGCCTGTGAGTACACAGGTACTACTATTGTTCTTTCTTCTTTTACTCATAAATCTGCCTTTAAAAAATGTACTCCTCACCTGCTGTGTCTGGGCAAACGTCTTGTCTCCTTGAGCCGTTGAAAGAGAAAGAGGAGCTTTGCTAAAACCTTTTCTCAGAGGTAACCCAAAGACCCCGCACATCAAACCCCACATCTCATGAAAATCACATCAAAAGGATGAGGAAGAACTAGACAGTTCTTTAATTTAAGTCAGCAAAAGAGGGAAAAGGAAGTGTGCAGTTGTACAAGACCATGCAGAGGTGGGCTGCTTGTCTGGACAGAGGTTGCACCATCTAAAGAGCCTGCTTTTGTCCTGTGTGCTCAGAGATAAGCTTTTGGCAAAAGGACAGCAAAAGAGGTAGAAAAATAAAGAAGCTACAAATCAGAAAAATGTATCAACTATGGGTGGGTACGGCCTTATCAGCTCCTTGTGGAATCCATGGCTTGAACCATGAGATCATAAATAACCTTCAGTCACACTCTCCATGCATCCCAGTTTTTCGAGGATCACATCCACACAGAACTGACAAAGAATCGGGGTTCTTACCAGCCCCCCCTCCCCCATGCCCTTCCATGATGGCTTTGGAGACAGCCCAGCAGAGGGTGAACCAGGACATTAGCACCATGAAGAGTTCCTGCTCACCTGTCTTAAGATTTATCCTGCCTTCTATTCTCCCTTTTCAAAAATTCCTTGGCTTGATTTTTAATGACTTTACCTTGAGTAATAGTTATGGAAGGGATGGAGAAGATGCTGCTAGGGAAATAAGAAGCCTGGATGCTCACATAACAATCCACCAGTCCATTACTTGAAGACTCACAATGTTTATTGCTCTCTTGTTTTCTGCAGCCAGTTTTGCAGGAAGTGGGTTACAGAACACTAAGGAAAAGTGGAAGTAAATTCCGGTTTATTTTGTCTTTGCAGTCCCAGATCTTATGTTCAGCAGCCAGGTTAGTGACCCAGAGACATCTTTCTAGGCTGAAAGTTAGCAAGTACTCCCCTGTAGCCCCTTTCCCACCCCCTATCTGTGGAATAGAAGAGCTGATAAGGCTCAAGGAGAAGAGGACCTGTAGACTTGTGATGTGACTGTGTCTTGGCCAGAGGTTCTGAAGGTGGGGTTCCAAGAGAGAAAACAGCACTGTCCTGGAAACATGTCAGGAATGCATGTTCTACGTCCCAGTCCATATATATTGAATCAAGGACTCAGGATAGGCCCCAACCATCTGCATTTATCGATTTCCATGCTAATTCTGAGACTCACTTAGAGTTTGGATAATCCTCTTCCTCCCTATTCCCCCATTTCTTTTGGGATTTCTACTTAATCTTTCTGTTACTATTCTTGTTTGCAACTGGTTAGTTCATGCCATTTTCCCACCTCCTCACTGTGACCAACTAATATAGGAGTGGGACCAGACATAGAGGGGTGAAAGAATTCACTAGAGAGAATGGAGAACAGAAAAGATGGATTTATTGAAATACTCCATTAAGAGGAGCAGGGAGAGAAGTCTGTCCTCAAAGAAGTATTTTGGATTCCTTTTTTTAACCTGTTTTGGTGGCTGGAAAGTTGGTCTAATGCTTGGACATTAAACTTCAGTTAACCTTCTGTACAGGAAACATCCTACCACACTGTTTCTGCACTCCCAGAATTCTTGGTTACATGGGCCCATGACAAAGTTCCTGTGGTAACTCTCTTGATTCCCCTTCCTTACCTATTTTTGTCCTCTGAACTTCCCAGCTCCAACCCCAAGAGAAACACACAAACCTAAGCAGATGGGATTTCATCAAATTAACAACTGCCTCATGAAAGGAATTATCATGAAAACAAAAGACCCCTACATACATGGGAAATATATGCATATCATATGCATATCCGGATTTTACAAAGAGCTCTTAGAAATCAAGAGAACAACCCAATCAAAAGTTTTTTAGCATACTAAAAAGATACATTTTTAAAAAGATTTAATTATTTATGCACACATAACTGAGGTACAGGCCAGAGGTGCAGGGGCAGTGAGAGGAGTCACCAGAAACAGAGTGGGGAGCAGAACAGGCAGATAGATCAAGTGCACTGCTGAGCGGAGTAGTGATTGAGACAGGAGAGGTCTGCTGCACCATGTGGGTCACCTACTGGCAGGGGATTGAACTCACACTGAAGCAGCTGCAGCCAGCTTGCAGTGCTGTATTTTAACCCGTTGCACCACCAGGGAGGGTCTTTAATAAAGACATACCAATGGTAGTGTGCAACCATCCCAGGCCAGGTATGTTTATTGCAAATTCTCACAGATGAAAAGAGAATTTTGGAGCCTTCAGTAGATTTTTACAGGCCTTTAATGTTGGACCAGGGAACCAGGTACACAGAACACCAGGCAAGGAGGCTAGCATGCAAGGAGGCAAGCAGGGAGGACTGGGTGGGGGTGGGAGCAGGAGGTAAACACCCTTTCTCCCTCTCTCCTCCTTGTGTGGTCTTGTCTTGCCTCAGAGTAGTCCTGAACACCAGAGCTGAAGGGCCCCTTTTATCTCTCACCTCTAGACATAGACACAGGAGTCTGCACTTACATATGTACACATTTTCTGTTCTCTGGGCATAGGTGTCCATAATCAGAGGCATGCCTGCATACCCCACCCCCCAGCCTGCAGTTTCTGCAGAACCTAGGTGGAGTACAAGACCACAGGTGGTAGCTGACCACAGGTGGTAGCTGTACTACCTAGTGGTGACTAGTGAGAGGGCAAAAAAAGCCTGATTCTCTTCATTTACCCTATAATTCAACCCATCAGAATTTTTCTCATCATACAATCTATGTGCCATTCTTCTGTAAGCTTTCCTTTGCAAAGAGTGTAGAAAACTATAACTATAACCCATAAAAGTAATACAAGCTATAAAAACAGAATGCAGCTAAGACTAGTTCATGTAGGTATAAGAGCATAGCAAGCTAGGGGCGAAAAGAGAAAACTATCTTTGGCACCAGCAGACCTGCTTCAAGCAAAGGGGGATCCAGGCTATTCAGCTCATGGAAAACTACCATTACATACCAAGAACCATTGTATTTCCTAGACTTCTCTGTGATCAACAGTCACAAGCTGGAGTGGCACTCATTCCCCAGAGCCCACCTTCAAGCAGGCACCATGTCCGTCCAATACTTTCCACACTGTGTACAAAGCCCTCTCCACTTCTGCCAGGGACTCATCCACATCAGGTGGCTTCTGGGGAGATGCTCACACAGAAGAGCTCAGAGATGGCCACTGAGCTCTACATGCATGTGGCCTGCCACCCCTCCAGCCCTCCCGAGGTCTTCAGAGAGCTCTATACCTATTTGTGTATTGTACCCACACCTCTGAGTCCTGGGCATCCATGCAATCTAGAGGGAGGACAAGGCCACAGATGACAGCTATAGAGTCTAGTGTCAGGAAGGGGATTTTTGCTTAACATTGAGATATCCATCCATTTTATGATGTATATCAGTGTTTTCGTTTTTTTTCTTTAATTTTTTTTTTCTGCTGGGTAGTATTATATGAATATTAATATACATGTATGTATATATTGTTTATCCATGGAGTTCCAAATTTGGGGTAATCTTGAACATTCCTGTTGTTGGTGGACATAGTCAGCTCATTTGTGGATATATGCCAAGAACTGACATTTACAGGTCACAGGGTAGAATATGTGATCATTAGTAGATATTGACAAAAACATCACTAAAGCCAATGTTATAAGATGTTTTGTCTGTTTCTTCTATGTGTTTTATGATTTCAGGTCTTTCTTCCAAGACTTTAATGATTTTAAGTTATTTTTAATATATGGAATGAGTGGTTGAATTATTTTATTCACATGTGACTATCCAGGTTTCCCAGCGCCATTTTTGAAGAGACTTTCCATTCTCCAATGCATATTCTTGTCTTCTTTGTCATGTAAGGTCCATATGTGTACGGGCTCTTTTATTTCTTGGGTCTCTAGTCTACTTGTCTGCATGTCTATTTTTCTTCAAATACCGTATAGTTTTTTTTTTATCACTATTAGCTTGTAGTATAAAGTCTAGGAGTGTAATACCTGTTATTTTTGTCAAGATCACTTTGATATTTCAGTAACATTTGTTCAATTTCTTTGAAGAATGCCCTTGAAATATTGACAGAGGTTGCATTGAATCTATATATTCCTTTGGGTAAGATGATGATTTAAACATGTTAATTCTTACAATCTCTAAGCAGGAGATATATTTCCATCCCCTTTTGTCTTCAATGTTCTGTTTTCACAAAACATTGTTTAACTTCCTGCATTAAATTTATTCCCAGGCATTTAATTCCATTTGATGACAGTCCCATAGTAAAAATGGGACTGTTTTCTTGATTTCTTTCTCTTTTAGTTTGTTGTTTGCATATAGAGATGCAACTGACTTTTGTAAATAAATTTGTAGCCTACCGCTTTAAATAGTTCCTAATAAGTAATTTTCTAATAAAATTCATATTCTATGTATATTATCATCGTCTACATTTTTTTTTTTCATTTTAAAAGAACAGGCTTATAAGGAAAGGAGAAAAAGAGACAGCTGAATTGTCTCTAGTGGGTGGGAGGAGAACTGCTCACTTTTTCTTTTCCAGTGGGTTGCTTTCTTCCTTCTCTTGCCCAATATTTGTAGCTAGGGATACCAATACTATGAATAGAGGTGGCAAGGTTGGGCTTCCTTGTCTTTTACCTCATCTTAGAGGAAAAAGCTTTAAAATTTCTACTATTGAGTGTGATGTTAACAGTGGGTTTTTCAAATATGACAATCTTATGTTGAGGAATATTCCTTCTATCCAAGGTTTTCATGAGGTTTTACCATAAATGGATGCTGAATCTAAGCAAATGATTTTTCTGTATCTGTTGATATGATCACATCATATTAATCATTCCTTTTCTTGAATTAGTGAATTACATTGATTGATTTGTGGATGTCAAACCATCCTTGTTTCTCTGGAGTAAATCCCACATGGCTATCATGCACAATCACTTTAATGTATCATGGATTTCAGCTTACTGGGATTTTATGGAATATTTTTTGCATCTGTATTCATCAGGGATTTGGTTTGTAGTATTCTTTTTGTGTGTGTGATGTCCTTGTCTGTTTTTGGTATCAGTCACAGATAGGCTAATTCCTCATTTAAGGTTTTTTTATATGCTGTTAAAGTACACTAATACTCTTATGTTACTGTCAGTGTCTCTCTTTAGGTTTATTAATAGTTATTTTTATTTATATATTTTGATATCTTTGATATTTTGAGTATATTTGGTGAGAGTTTGGTCTTTCTTATCTACTGTTCCCTTAATCATTATGAAATCTCTATCTGTATCTGTTACCATTCTTTAGTTGAAAGCCTATTTTATCTGATAAAAGTATAACAACTCCTGCTTTTTGGGGGGAAGGGATAGATTTTCTTGTATTATTGACTTCTTTTACTTTGAGTCTATGTTTATCCAATCTGTGATTCCTGGTAACAACAGAAATTTGTTTTTTGTTTCTGATCCATATAGTAATATTTTTGATTGATGAGTTCAGGCAATTGATGTTTAGGAACATTTTATACACACACACACACACACACACACACACACATATAGACATTTTGCTATTTGTGTTCTTATTATTTTGTAGTTTGTTTCTGTTCTCTTTTCTTCTCTTGTGCTATGCTCTTGTTTTTAGAAAGCTAACTTTTATATAATGTCTCCTTTTATATAGTGTCTAGATCTATTTTTATTGTTTTCTTTGCTTCTTCTAGGTACTGTTGTTAGGTTCCCACATGGGGTGTGTATGTGAGTATTTCTATTATTGCAACCTGTCTTAAATTAAAAGCATGTTCATCTTAAGGTCCTTACCAACTTCCTCCTCCTCTATATTTTCTGGTTTTGGAGTTTATATTGTTTCTAAAGTAAGGAATTTCGAGTAGTCAGAGTCTAACAACCTTCACCAAGACAATGCAAGCACCTTCTCATAATGGTGAGAACCTGGCCTAACATGAGGGCATATGGGAGAGCTCTCACAATTCCCATAAGACCCCATTAGCAACTTACCTCATGACCTGCTGTGAGATTGCATAGGTGTCTACTCAAATGGGTGAGATTCCAAACTTGTGCCAGAATATGAGCAAGAGTGACTAGATACCACTCTTCAAAGTAAGGAGCACCAGAATAAATTAGACAACTATGCTATAATCAATTCTTTTTTTTTTTTAAGATTTATTTATTTGTGCATAAATAACTGGGGTACAGGCCAGTCTCTCAGGGGTGGCAAGAGGCCTCACCAGAGACAGAGTAGGGAGCAGAACAGGTAGATCAACGAAGTACACTGCTGAGGGGAGCAGTGGGTGGGTCAGGAGAGGTCTGCCATGCCATGTGGTCACATTCAGGGCAGGCAGGAATCAAACTCATGCGGAAGTGGCTTTTGCTTCTTAGTGCAGTGCTTTAACCCACTGCGCCACCAGGGAGGGCCCACTATAATCAATTCTTAAAAGAAACATTGGAAAAACACATTGTGGTAGTAGACTTCAATACCTCACTCTCACGAAAGGACAGGTCAATTACAAAATAATCAGGAATATAATAGCCTTAAGCAGAGTGTAAGATTTTATGGACTTCATAGATATTTACAGGATATTGCACCCCCTCCAAAAGGAAAATACACATTTTTTTTTTCAAGTGCTCATGGGACATTCTCTAGTAGAGACCATATTCTAGCACAAATATCAACAAATTCACAAAGATTGAAATCATACCTAGCATCTTCTCAGATCATAAAAGCATCAAATTAGAATTTAACTATCAAAATGAAGCAAGAAAACCCTTTAACACATGTGTACTGAACAATACATTACTGAAAGAAATCAATTAAAAATCAATAAAAATTAAGAAATAGGTTGAAGCCTATAAGGTAAAGCACAAGGCCATCCAAAACTCATAGGATGCAGTGAAAACAATAGTAAGAGGAAAATACACAGCAATACAGGCCCACATCAAGAAATAAGGAGCTAAAATCTTCTCTCTCAATTTGAGGAATTTTTTATAAACAAATAAAAAAGCCACTAGAAAGAAATAATAAAATTAATAGCAGAAGTAGGGGAATGCGCAAGATGGTGGCAGAGTAAAGACACTGAGACAACTACATCCAAGCTTGCACGGGATTATATAAAAATGGACTATATACTTACATGCTAGGAATTTCAATGCAAAGGACAACATCCTGGGCTCACTGGAGGGAAGATAACTGAGGGAGAACTGGCGATTGGGGAGTTCCAATAAGGGAACTCCTACCCGGAAGTGCCACAAACAGGATAAGAGGAACATTACAACTCCAACTGATCCGGAAGTGTCCAAGCTCTAGTGCCACAGAAAAGGCTTCCTGCTCATTCCTGCTCATTCGGTTGGGTGAGTAGAAATGAGCTGGGGGAAAAGACTGCACAAATGGGCATATAGAGCCGGGAGTGGGGTGGGGTGGGGAAGAAAATCTGGTGATCTGGTGACTGGGGTAGCTGCAAGGCGGACAACCCTTTCACCCACCTCACAGCATAGGTCCAGAAGCTTGTTCACAGCATTAGTCACTAAGGCGGGGCCTGCAAGTTCACAAAGCCCCTGAGATAAAAGGGGAAAAAAAAAACCGTTTGGCTTAATTAAAAAAAGGCCCATTAACACTCCCCAAAGTGGTAGGGAAAGACAGCTCAGGGAGAGAAGGCTCTGAGGCTCTGAGAGGGCACAAAGAACCCTGGGAGTCTAAAGGGAGGATTGACAGACTGCAACTTGGGGAAGTGCAGAATTAGGACTCAAGGTGTTACTGAATGGCAGTGGCTGGAAGATGTGTGAACCAGTAAGGCACTTCCATGCAAGGCTCACAGTACTCAAAAAGTGAACAGAACCAGTGACTGGCTCAACCAAAGGCCCAGCTGCAACACTTCTAATGAAACCCACCCTCTGGGGCTGCATCCAAACACAGAGGGAACCCAGGATATCAGAAGGCTAAAAAGATCAACAGGCACCTTCCAGAGACAAGGACTCAATGAGTTACCAGAAGAAACTGAAAACCACAAGAGACCCCTGAGTATCACTGGTAAGATGACACACATAATTCCACACAGTAAGGGCTGGAAAAAACAGGAGATATTGAAACAAAACAAGGTTCAAAATACACTCCACAACTGAAGTGTCTGGAAGTCCCCCTGCCATCCCAGAAATAACATACAGAAAGAATGTCGGTCAATAATAGCAACACCATCTCTCAACAAATAGAAAGTATTAGAAAATACATGACAGGGAAAAGAAGACAAACAAATATTCAAGCAAGTCCACAGGGGGGAAATTCACCACAAAAAGATCAGTCAGCAAAAACCACCAAAGAAATAGAAGAACTGCTCAGTCTACCAAATAGTGAATTCAGAATCACCATTATAAACAAACAAAAAGAAAATGAGAAGGAAAAAAATGAAATGAGGCAATCCATCAAGGAGTTGAAGAATGCAAACAAGGAAATGAATGAAAGAAATGAAAAAGAACAAAAAAAAAGATATGAGACAAGCAATCAACGAACTAAAGAAAGAATGAGACATTAAAAAAAGAAATAGAAGAAATGTAGGCAATGAAAAGGCCACTAGAGGAGATAAAGAATGCTGGGGAAAGTAATGAAAACAAAATAGAGGAAATGGAAGAACAAATCAGCACTCTCGAAGACACAGAAACAAAGAGAATTAAAAAAGAAAAAGAAAGAGAAGTATTAAGGAAAAGGAATGAAGAAACACTTCAAGAGCTACATGACACCATTAGTAAAGGAAATATCAGAGTAATAGGTATCTCAGAAGGTGAGGAGAAAGGCCAAGGAATAGAGAAAATATTCACAGAGATAATAGAAGAGAACTTCCCTAGTATGAAGAAGGAGATGAAAGTAGACATCCAAGAAGCAAGAAGACCAAACTACCAAGATGACAGGAGAAATACAGCATGAAACATTATAATAAAACTTCCAGGAAACAAGACAAGGAAAAGATAACAAGAATGACAAGAGAGAAGAAACAAATAACCTATAAAGGGAAACCAATCAGGCTGACATCAGACTTCCCCGAAGAAACACTATGGGCAAGAAGAGAGTGGAGGGACATACTAAAAAAAACTCCAAAGCATTAAATGCCAAATAGGAATACTCTATCTTGTGAAGTTCTCCTTCCTCTATGAAGAAAGAATAGTGACATTTTCAGAGAAATATAAACTCCACAATTTCGTCATGTCTAAACCCCCGCTCCAAAAAATACTGCAAGAAGCCCTCAAACCAAATGCCACAGAAGAATGAACAAGAACAGTTCAAAACAGGGAATAAAATACTAAATAACCAAAATGACAAACGTAGGTTCAGTTTGTCAATATTATCTCTAAATGCAAATGGCTTAAACTCATCAATAAAAAGACACAGAGTTGCAGGGTGGATTAAAAAACAGAACTCAATGTTCTGCTGTCTGCAGTAAACACATCTAACTACAAAAGATAAAAACAGATTGAAAATAAAAGGATGGAAAACAGTTCTACAAGCAAATGGACCAAAAAAGAAGGCAGGAACAGGTATACTTACATCAGATCAAATAGACTTCAAACTAAAAAAAAAGTTAAAAGAGACACAGAAGACCACTACATTATGATTAAGGGGACAATACAACAAGAAGACATAACAATCATCAACATATATGCACCAAAAGAAGGAACACCAAAATATATCAGGAAACTATTGTCATCTATAAAAACATATATCAGAGAAAATACATATATAGCACAAGACTTAAACCGCCACTCTCTACAATCGACAGATCAACAAGACAAAAAATAAGCAAAGACACTAAAGCTCTGAACAAGGACCTGGACAACATGGGTCTAACAGGCATCTATAGAATACTGCACCCCCCAAAATCTGAGTACACATTTTCTCAAACCCACATGGATCATTCTCTAGGACTGACCACAGACTGGGTCACAGATAAATACCAATAGATACACGAAGATGGAAATCATACCAACTATTTTCAAACTAGAAATAAACGATATGAGGAAGACAAGAAACCCATCTACCATGTGGAGTTGAAACCCACACTACTGGAGGACGGTTAGATCAATGAAATTAAGAAAAAATACCTGGAGAAGAAAGACAATGATGACACATATCTCCAAAACCTTTGGGACACATTAAAAGCAGTTATAAGGGGAAAATATATAGTATTACAGGCTCACATAAAAAAAAAAAAAAAAACAAGAAATAACTCAAAGAAAAAAACCTAATGTCCCACCTTAAATTACTGGAAAAAGAACAACAAAATAACCCAAAAGCCAGTAGAAGACAGGAAATAATAAAATTCAAATCAGAAATAAATGAAACGGATGTTAGAAAAATAGTTAAAAAATATCAGTGAAACCAGAAGTTGGTTCTTTGAAAAAATAAACAAGATAGACGGCCACTAGCCAGCCTCACAAAGAAAAAACAAGAGAAAGCACAAATAAACAGAATCATAAACTAAAGAAGAGAAATCACAACAGATCAGAAGTCAAAAGAATAATCAGAAAATACTATGAGTAACTATATGAAACAAGTTGCACAATGTAACAGAAATGGACAAATTCCTACAAATCTACAACAACCCAAAGCTAGATAAAGAAGAAATAGAACAACTGAACAGACCAATTACAAGCAAGGAAAATGAAGATGTCATCAAAACCCTCCCCAAAAATAAAAGTCCAGGACTGGATGGACTTACAACTGAATTTTACCGAACGTTCAGAAAAGAACTAGTGCCTATTCTACACACTCATCCAAAAAATCGAAAATGAAGGAAATCTACCACATACATTCTATGAAGCCAATATCACACTAACAAAGAAAACACAAAAAAGAAAACTTCAGACCAATCTCCCTAATAAACACTGATGCAAAAATCCTCAACAAAATCTTAGCCAACAGAATCCAACAATGCATTAAAAAATAATACACCATGACCAAGTGGGCTTAATCCCAGGAGCACAAGGATGGTTCAACATCAGAAAATCAATTAATGTAATCCATCACATCAACCCACAGAAAAACAAAACAACAACAACAAAAAAACACATAATCATACCCATAGATCTGGAGAAGGCATTTGACAAAGTTCAACACCTATTTATGTTTAAGGCCCTCAAAATCCTTGGAATAGAAAGAATATTCCTCAACATGATGAAAGCCATATATGACAAGCCCACAGCTAATATTATCCTCAACGGAGAAAAGCTGAAAGCCTTACCCTTGAGATCAGGAACAAGACAAGGGTGCCCACTATCGCCACTGCACTTCAACATAACACTGGAAGTTCTAGCCAGAGCAATGAGACAGGAAAAAAGACATACAAGGAATCCAAATAGGGAAAGAAGAAGTAAAAATGTCCTTATTTTGCAATGATGTGTTAATCTACATGGAAAACCCTGAAAACTCCACAGAGAAACTAATCAAAACCATCAACCAGTTTAGCAATGTAGCAGGATATAAAATCAACACACAAAAATCAGAGACCTTCCTATATAGAAATAACCAACCGGAAGAAACAGAAATAAAAAAAAAATTCCCTTTTCAAATAAGACAAAAAGAATCAAATACCTGGGAATCAACCTAACAAAAGAGGTAAAGGACATATACAAAGAAAATTACAAAACACTGTTAAAAGAAATACAAGAAGACACCATGAAATGGAAAGACACCCCCTGCTCATGGATTGGCAGAACTAACATCATCAAAATGGCCACCCTACTAAAAATGACATACAGATTTAATGCCATTCCAATAAAAATCTAAATGACATTCTTCAACTAAATAGAAAAACTATTGATGAGATTAATATGGAACAACAGAAGACTTTGAATAGCCAAAACTCTCATGACTAAGAAGAAAGCGAATGGAGGCATTACAATTCCAAACTTCAAGTTATACTACAAAGCCATAATAATCAAAATCCCATGGTACTGGAACAAGAACAGACATACAGACCAGTGGACTTGAATAGAAAACTCAGATATAAACCCACAGATTTATGGAAAGCTAATCTTTGACAAAGGAGCAAAGAAGATACAACGGAACAAAGAAAGTTTGTTCAGCAAATGGTGCTGGGAAGCTACATGCAAAAAATGAAAGTAGATCACTACTTCTCACCATACACAAAAATCAACTCGAAGTGGATTAAAGACCTAGACATAAGAACGGAAACCATAAAACACCTGGAAGCAAAGATGGGCCAAACATTACATGACATACACTTCAGCGACATCTGTAAAGATACAGCACCTAATGCCACAATAGTGAAGGCAAGGATAAATAGATGGGATTACATCAAGTTAAAGAGCTTCTGTACAGCAAAAGAGACATTACAGAAATCAAAAAGACATCCCACTGATTGGGAAAAAAATTTCTCACCACAAAAATATCAACAAAATTGATGAAACTCAACAAAAATAAACAACCCCATCCAAAAATGGGCAGAAGAGCTAAAAAGACACTCTTCCAAAGAAGAAATGAAGATGGCCAAGACGCATATGAAAAAATATTCAACATCACTTGTAATAAGGGAGATGCAAATTAAAGCCACAATGAGATACCCCCTCACCCCAGTGAGAATGGCACATCTTCAAACAACTAGCAACAACAAATATTGGTGAGGATGTGGAGAAAAAGGAACTCTCCTGCACTGCTGGTGGCAATGCAAACTAGTACACCCTCAAACTGCTTAACATGGAGCTTCCCTATGACCCAGCAACCCCACTCCTAAGTATCTACCCAAAAGACACAAAAACACTGACTCAAAAAGATTCCTGCACTCCCATGTTTATGGCTGCTTTATTCAGAATTGGAAAGACATGGAAACATCCCAATGCTCAAAAATGGATGACTGGATTAAAAAGGTTTGGTACATATACACAATGGAATATTACTCAGCAACCAAAAAGAAGAAACACATGTCTTTTGCAGCAAAATGGATGGAGCTGGTAAAGATCATGCTTAGTGAAATAAGCCAGAAAGAAAAGGAAAAATACAGGATGGTTTCTTTCATGGCAGGAATATAATGGAACAGGCAAGAAAATAATGATGATGTTAAACAGCTATATACCAGAGACATTTTGTGGGGGAGGAATGGGGAATGGGATAAAAAAACAGTGGGGTGAGGGAAATTCACTGCATTATGGTGATGGCGCATGGGTGATCTGGTGCTGGGAAACCCAAGGGGATTGCAACTGAGATGGAAAAATGCAGAAAAATATGTAAAATAAACAATTACAAAATTAAAAAACAAAACAAAACTGATTATACTCCCCCCAAAAAATCATAGCAGAAGTAAATGAATTGGAATTTAAAAGACAATCTGAAAGGCCAAGTAAACAAAAAATATGCTCTTTGAAAAATTAAACAATATAGACAAACCTTTAGCAAAGCCTACCTTAAGAAACAAAAAATCACAAATAAATGGGATAAAAAATGAAAGAAGGGACTTAGAATGGATGTTGCAGAAATTAGGATGATACTTAGAAGCTATCATGAATATCTATCTATACAGTAACAATTTCAATAACCTAGAAGAGATGGAAACAATGCTAGAATTATACAATCATCTGAAGCTGACAGGGAAAAAAATAGAAACCTTGACACACCAATCACAAGTAAAGATACTGAAATAGTAATCAAAACTATCCCTCAAGAAACAGGAGTCCAAGACCAAATGGATTCATAAGTGAATTCTACCAAACCCTCAAAGAGGAAAAAATGTTTATCTTAGTCAAACTCTTTCAAAAAATTGAAAATACTCTTTGTGAGCCAACATTATTCTAATGCCAAAACTGAACAAAGGCAACACAGCAAGAGAATACATACCAATTTTCCCATGTTTATTGCAGTTATTTACCGTAACTAAATTATCAAAGCAACCTAAGTGCCCTCAAAGAGATGAGTGGATTGAGAAAATGTGGTATATAAACAATGAAATAATTGGTCAGTAATCAAAAATGTTAAACTCAGTAACATATATGGGGATGCAATGGATAATGCAATGTGTAATAAGTCAGCAGGAGAAAGAGAAATACTGCATGGTGTTGGCACTAATATGTGGAATATAAAATAACTAAACTAAGAGTCAGATAAAGACAACTTAAAAACTAACCTTGATAGCTGACTATAACATTGAGCAATAAGGTGGGGACAGAGTGGTATGGGTGGGTAACAACAAAGATCAAAGGAAGCACATTAGACTAGTGTGATGGACTATGGGTGAATTGGTGGTGGTCTCTACAATTGTAATACCTGATGGGAGTATCCTAAAAGCACTTCAAATAAACTATTTTACAAATAAAATCTTTAAAAAAAATACAACTATTTCTCACCGAGCAAGTTTAGAGGAAATGAAATCCTCAATTGTTAGTTGTCTGTACATCTCTTTAGTGCCTCTTCAATTGTGAGTGTTAGCTTATCTAATCAGAGAATTCTAGATTGGAGTTATTTTCCTTGGCATGTTGGAAATTTCATGCCATTCCCTTCTGGAATATATGCATCTTCAGATCTCTCTTCTAAGAGATCTGCTAATACTCTTTAAAAAAAAATTATTTATTCATACAGAACTGGGGGTACAGGCCAGAGGTGCAGGGGTGGTGAGAGGATTCACCAAAGACAGAGTGTGGTACAGAACAGGCAGATCAACCCAGTATACTGCTGAGGGGAGCAGCAGAGCGAGACAGGAAAGGTCTGCTGCATCATGTGGATCACCTTCAAGGCCAGGGATGGAACTTGCACTGAAGCAGCTGCAGCTAGCTTGCAGTGCTGCGCTTTAACCTGCTACACCACCAGGGAGGGCCCAAGCTAATATTCTTGAGTTCCATTACATCACTCTTTGGTTCTCCTTCACTGCTTTTCATTTTCTCTTTCGTTTATATTTGTAATATTTTAAAATGTCCATAATCTTAATTATAGTAAGTATAATTTAACTATGAAATTATTCCAAGTGTAATTTAATTATAATGCATCTTTTTTGACTTATTTTGTGTGGAACACTTTTTGTTTCCTGGATTGGGTAACTATTTTCTTTTCTGTCTGTCTGTCTCTCTCTCTCTTTTTTTTTTTTTGGTATGTTCTTAGGTTTTTTTTTTTTTTCTTTTTTTTTCAGTAGGCTTTTCTGCCTCTGCCTCTTTTATCCTTTTGGAATCCCTTGGTATTGTTCCATAAATTTCATTTGTTGTTTGTATCCCATCAGTTTGGATGATTTCAAGTATCCTATTTTCTGTTTTCACTGTTTTGTTCCTCAACTTCATTGAATCCACTCTTGAGCCCTTCTATTGCATTTTTACATACAACTATTAATACTCTATTATCTATGAATTTTGTTTTGAGCTTTTTCAGTTTATCTATCCTTATTTAATTTCTAATTTATCTACATTTTCCCTAATTTCAGAAATTATCATAAAGACCATTACTTTGAAATCTCTTGGTAGTTTGGTTGATTCTTGTTGTATTAGGGATTTTCCTCAATGTTTTGTCTTGATCTATAAATTGGGGTGAATTTATTTCCACAGTCTGTTTGATAATGTGTGATTATACCTATGGATTGAGCTAGACTATTTTCCTTCCAAATCTTGCTGTGAAAATCTTGCATTAGAATGGCAGGTCACACCACATTGACAAATAATACTGATCCTGGATGCTGTGATTTCTATTCTTCTTTTTTGTTTGTTTGTTTGTTTGAAACATCATTAGAAATTAGGGTGATTCAAACTCATGTGAGATCATGGTGTGGTGGTCTAAGGACCAATCTTACTGGGTAAGGGCTGATGGTATCGGTGTTGTGCAAGTTGCTGTTATCGATTGCAAGGTCATGGATCTGCAATTACCTGCTAGCCAAGGCTGATCAAGACACACAGTACTGATAGTGTTCTCCCAGAAACACTTATTCAGCTACAGCCTACTTATGATCTCTACATCTTTTTCTGGATGTGCCTTTTCCCTTGTGCTCTGGCATGAGAGTGAGGCCAGGTGGATATAGGATTTGGTCCCAGACAGGTATTATGACATGTAGATTGCATATTATTTAGGCTGTCTGAATGCCTACCAACTCAGAAATAGTCTCTTGCTTCTGGGTTTTTAAGTTAGCCACCAGCAATTTTAGATACCATTAGCTCAATGCCCACCTAGTAATTTGATATATTTTTGGTAGGTTTGCTATAGTGAAGCAAGTGTGGAGGGGAATGTGACGGTATGGGTGAATGCCTCTTAAAACCTCCAAACTAGTTGCTAGCAGTCCCAGGTACCCTAGCTAAGCACATGTCCAGCAGTCAGCATTCCTTGAAGGAGGTGGAACTCACCTGACTATAGTACAGTAAGGCTCAGGGAAACCAGAGGAATCTGAGTAGGGGAAGAGAGAATACCTCTGGGGAACATCAAGCTAACTGCCCACACCCCCAGTTATGTCAATTCCATGCCCCTTGTAATCCGTGTTCTTTCAGGAAGATAAGATTGGGATTCTTACAGGACTGTAGTGAACTAGGAACTGAGAAAAGCCCAGAGTCCATGGTGAGAAGTGGTGGGTGACATTTGGGACCTCCAAGCTAGCTGCAATTGGCTCCAGGTATGGTAGCACAATTCAGGCTCAGCAGAGTATTCTTTATAGTAGTTATAAAGTCCGGTGGCTATGCTCATCAGACTATGGTGGGCCAGGAGTTAGGGCAGATTTTGTAGATGATAGAGGATGAAGCATGTTGCTCTGGGAACAAGCTTGCCTCATTCTCCAAAAATGGCAGAAATGCATGAAATATTAAGTTATTTTCTGGATGTATATTTTCCTGACAATGTTTACTCCTCTGGGCATGTCTTAATTGTCCTAATCTTTCACAGGGTAATCACTATCATCCCTTCCAATTTCATCTGCTGTTTTCAAACTGAAAAATTACCCAGTGAGTACCTGTTAGCAATTTTGTGGTTCAATTTGTCATATGTCCTTTCACACCCCTATACAGCCTCTGGTACCATGCTGGAGTTGTGAGTAATATTTTTGTTACTGGAAACAGGATGCCTCAGCAGTGGGAGCCAGCAGGAGCAGTGGGGGTTTCTCACCCTGCTGCTCCACCAGTCTTTGTGACAGTTGCTGCTCAGGGCCCAGTAACTGCCTTTTTGTAATGGACCAATCAGGTTTGAGCTATAGTTGATTGGTGCTAAATGGTCCAATTTAACTTGTGGGTGGGACACCCTAAAAGAGAATGTAAGTGAGGGTCAGAAGGAACTGAGGAGGAGGTCTTGAAGAAAATGGAGAGACTCAACCTCTAAAAAAAAGAAGACATGATGCCAGCTTCCAAAGGAAGAAGAGAAAGACTGTTTCTGACCTCTAAAATGAGGAAAAGCAGCATCCACCAGCAGCCCTCTGGGGGGAAGGGTGGGGAAAGAAGCCAGGGACTCTATCAAAGACTGTGTCTCCACTCTTGTCTCTGACGTTGCCTTGAGGGAGCACCAAAGGCCTGGGCCTGTTTGTTGTTGGTATCACCCAACAACTCACAAAGAGTTGTTAACACTTGTCATTCACCCAACCTCTGAGGAGCCAGTAGTGACCATCACTACTGGCCAGAACTGTACAGTGTTCCTGGTGACTGGTGGTGAACATCACTGATACTATTTGGGTGAGATAGTCAGTCACTTGTGGATACAGTGAGCTCTTTGTTCCCCTGTTTGTAAAATAAACCTCATAGTTGTTCCTGGTGACTGAGGTTTCTTGCAAGTGTGTGCACAACTGAGAACCCACAGACCAAAATGACCCAGCCTCTTAGTGGGCACTGTCCTTTGCTAGGCTATACCACATAGGCCCCTATTTGTGGGGGTTGCATTGCTATAGCCCTTAGATTTGGTTTTTAGCCTTTGGCCTTTTAGGGGAATTTGATGGCTCTGGTCTCAAGCTTGGGCAGGTAGGTGGCTGTTCCATCCTTTCATCTATCTTCCTGCCTTTGTTGCCCTTTTGTGGCCCTCTCACCCCGTTTCATTTTCTCTTCACCCACTGGTGTTTGGATTCATACAGAAATATTATCTATTTTTTTTAAATAATGTTAGTGAAATTTTGTATCCTAGTTGCTATGGCTATTTTTATGATACTTGAGTAGAGTAAAAACTCTACTATATCAGCTTACCAGAATCCTCTATCTGAAATTGTGAATAAAAATAAAAGGAAAACAGCAAAAGTACTAGTTAAAAGTATAGGTGAATTGTTTCATAAAACTAACCAGAACATTAAATAAACAAACAACAACAACAAAACATGTAATTTGATTACATAAGAACAATATGAAATACAATTAGAAGGAGCAAATTAGAAACAGCATAATATAAATCATTGTACAAACCTAAGCATAAACAAAATAAAATACAAAACATAAAAGGGTATATGAGCAATTCATAACAAAGAAATTTTCTTAACATAGGTATTTTTACAAAATAACTTAAAAATGAACTCCCAGTTCATAAAATAAATACACGGGTAAATTCATGCCTTTCACAGCAACATGGATGAAGCTGGAAGGGATTATGGTCAGTGAAATAAGCCAGAAAGAGAAAGAAAAATATAGAATGGTAACACTTATAGAAGGAATGTAGAGGAACCCAATAAGGAATCGGGGGGGGGGGGAGGGGGGGAAGGAACTGTAATAAAGTAAAAATTAAAATCAAAACCAGCCTCTGATACCAGGCTGAGGTATGCTGGAAGAAGAAGGGCCAGGATAGGGCAGGGAAGAGCACAAGGGACTCTGGTGATGGTGCATGGATGAATTGGTGGTGGGAATTTCACAGGAAAACCACACATTGTACAAAAATGAAGGATAGTAATATATTTTAAAAATGAAGTTTTTGTATTAATACCTTAAAAGATACAATGGGCATGAAAAATTTTAGAAAGTAAATTGAAATTGGAACCATTTTAAGAAAATGGGATTTGGCGTGGCCCTCCCTGGTGGCGCAGTGGGTTAAAGCACAGCACTAAGAAGCTAAAGCCACTTCCGCATGAGTCGATCCCCGCCTGCCCTGGAGGTGACCACATGGTGCGGCAGACCTCTCCTGACCCGCCCACTGCTCCCCTCAGCAGTGTACTTCCTAGATCTGCCTGTTTTGTACCCCACCCTGTCTCTGGTGAATCCTCTCACCCTCCGCATCTCTGGCCTGTACCCCAGTTCTGTATGAATAAATAAATAAAATCTTAAAAAAAAAAAAAGAAAAAGAAAATGGGATTTGGCGTAACTTTTTGGGGGCTAGTAATGCATAAATTTTGGGGAGGGCAATTTGGTAACATATATATGTATAAAACCTTTAAAAAAACACATTTCCTTCCTCTGAGTAATTAACACTTCTAGGAATTTATCCTGGGGAAATTATTGGAGTATTGCAAAGGTGGGTAAAGGAAATTCATGAAAACATTGTATTTCTAACAGAAAGTTGGGATAAATCTAAATCCATTGGAGGATTTGTTAAATAAATCATTGTAAATGAAATATGGGATACATTTCATTATATAAAATGATATAACACAGCTTTAACTTTAGCTATGATGATGCAGAACTAAATTTATTGACATGGAGAGAAGTCACTGGAAATAGATGATACCTCAAAAGTTAAAAATATAGCCATCATATCATAGTAACACAACACTTTTTTGTTGGTTGAAATACAACTATGTGTTATAAGTTAATATCAGGGATTAGAGACAATTAGAAATGTTGACTGGTTTCCTTTGGAGTTAGGACAGGGAGGGTTGCTTATTGGAGGAACAGATGACACACACTACCTTCTCTTCTTTCTGTCTTGCCTGAAATAAATTAATGAACAAACATTAATTTATAATTTTATTTTATATTATAAAGATAAATGTATAAAATAAATTTTATCATCTATAATTATATATAAAATTACATATAAATACATTTACTATTGCATTATATTCTTTATTTTAATATATTACTGTATTGATATATACTATTATTTATGCATGTATTCTATGTATTATGTTCTATATATTATGCTTTAATCTGAAAAGAAATAAAATAAAGCTTTATGAGGCCAGGTTCTCTAATTATGAGGGCTGATTTACCCACCCTTTCCTTGTAGCATGCATTTTTGACCACACAATTTTCTAGTTAATCATATGTCTTGATCAAGCATAATTCAATAATAAGTTTGCATTACTCAAGTCTCACCTACATTCCACACAGGCTTCTCTAGACTGAAGATTGTTTTTCTATTCCTTTCAGTTTTTGAAGCAGTATAATAATCATCCACCATTTGTGAAAAAGTTAAACACAAACTTACATGTCTCTTACAGTCATTTAAAAAGTGTATTTACTGCATACTCTTTTTTCATGCAGTGCAAAAGGAACTTTCCTACATTGCTGGTGGGAATGCAAACTGGTGCAACCACTATGCAAAGTTATATGGCAATTCCTCAGACTACTAAAAATGGAGCTACCATATAACCTAGCAATTCTGCTCCTAGGGATCTACCCAAAGGCACAAAAACATTAATTCAAAAAGATACATGCACCCTATGCTTATTGCAGCAGTACTTACAGGTAAATCCTGGAAACAACCCAAATGCCCAAAACTAGATGATTGGATCAAGAAGATATGGTGTGTGTGAGGGTGTGTGTGTGTATACAATGGAATACTATTCAGCAATCAAAAAGATGAATTCATGCCATTCACAGCAACATGGATAGAGTTGGAAGGAGTTATGCTCAGTGAAATAAGTCAGAAGGAAGAAGAAAACTATTGAATGGTTTCACTTATAGGAGGAATTTAAGAGAACCAAATAAGAGGAAAAAAAAGTGTATTGTTATTACAATACAAGACACAACAAAACAATACAAAAACAAATGGACAATTATAAACCAGGGAGATCCTACCCGGGATGGGGGCAGAGTAGGATAAGGAGTAGGGAGGAATATGGGGGGGCCTATGGTGATGACTGGATTGGGAAAGGAGAAGTAAACATTGTTATAAAATGAACAATAATGTAAATAGATGTATAAAAAATAAACTTAATGGGCCCTCCTTGGTGGTGCAAAGGTTAGGACACAGCACTGCAAGTTAGTAGCTGCTTCTTCAGTACAAGTTCTAAGTTCTATCCCTGGCCCGGCAGTGACCACATTGTGGCAGACCTCTCCTGACCCGCCCTTTGCTCCCCTCAGCATTGTACATCGTCAATCTGCCTGTTCTGCTCCCAACTCTGTCTCTGGTGAATCTTCTCACTGCCCCTGCACCTCTGGCTTGCATCCCCATTCTACATGAATAAATAAAATAAATCTTTAAAAATAAATAAACTTAAAAATTATATTTAGAGGGATTTCAACTTCTATCCATAGGTTATAACTTGGAGAAGTCTAGACCACTTATGCCCACTCCTAAGTAATTATGATGGGCACAGTAATATTCTTGAGATATGTTCACATTCTAATCTCCAGATCTTGGTCTGGAGGATTATGCAGACTTCACATTATGGAGATTCTTCTGAACTTTTGGGTGGACCCAGTGTTATTGCAATGTAGTTTTTAAATGTAAAAGGAGGTAGAAATCAACCAGAGTGATCCAAAGTGAAAAGGACTCCCACTTCAATCATTTGAAGATGGGGGATGGGGCTAGAAGACAAGAAATGCAGAAGATCTTTGGAAGCTGGAGATGATAGGGAACTAGCTTATACTGTAGAGCCTCAAAAGGAACACAGTGACTTTAGCCTAGCAAGATCTGTGCTAGACTTCTGATTTATAGTACGGTAAATTAAAAAAAAAAGTGAATTATTTTTACCCACTAGATTATTACAGGAGTAATAGAAAATTAATACAGTATCTGACAGACCTACCATCATTTAAATGCCCAAATTCAATCTTGGTTCAGAAGCAAACCCCCTCACATTATCAGACTTGAGACAAATGAAGGTACCTTGCTCCATCCCCCCTATCTGGGGGATGTGTGTGTGAGAGTGGGACATATCAAGAGCAACAGGCTTTATAAAGACAGTCTCGCCAATACTGATGTTCCCCATTCTGATCTTTCTGTATAGTTGATCCTTGAACACGGGTTTGAGCTGCAAGTGTCCACTCATACTCAGGCACCACAAGAGAAGAATTAAAAATATGACTCAATGGGCTTCTGAACCAACCCCAAAAGATGAAGGAGGAGGAAGAAGATGTAGGAGGAGAAGTGTCAGAAAACAAGTCTAGTGGAAGGATTCAACTATTTAAGGCTTCTTTTGATATTTTATGACATGGATGCTTCTATGATTTGGACACTAAAAGAAAGCAAACAGTGGAAAAATGATTAGCACTCTAAAGAAGTATTTTTCAGAGAAACAGGATAACAAATAGTCAAACAGGATATATTTCCATAAAATTACACTGTGTGACTTTTTCTACCTCTCCTCCAACTCTGTTTCCTCTATCACCTCTGAATCATCAACACCAACCCATCTCTTCCTCCTCAGCCTACTGAACATGAAGATGATGAATGTGATGGCCTCTATGATAACCCACTCCACTTAATTAAGATTACATAAAAATGTGTTAATTGACTGTTTATGTTATCATTAAGGCTTCCAGTCAATAGTAGACAATTAGTGGTTAAGTTTTAGAAGAGTTATACCTGGGTTTTCAACTGCACAAAAGGTTCGCATTCCTAACCACCATGGTGTTCAAGAGCCACTGCATGTGTTGCTGATGTGTTGTATTAGCAACAACATACAAATAAAGAAAAGATGCAGGAATCATGGAACAGAGTGTACAATGCAAGATAATGCTAGAAGAGCAAAATCCTGGCTTTTTTATTGATATGAGAACAAAAAGAAAAGTGTAGGTCAGACTAGAAATATGATTGTTATTTAAGGCTTTAGGGAAGGTGAGTCCACTGATTAGGTAAATAATAATCCTGCCGCCATCCATGGTTCCAAAGCTCATCATCAATGGCCCCCTGGGCAATCCTGGTCATACCTTGTGATGTATACCTATTATCCCAGGGTGGATCAAGTGCCCTGCTCTTACTTAACTTGAAAGGAGCCTTGTAATACATTTAGCTCACCCACACCAATGAAAAGAGATGCGTAAGTTCTTTGCTCCTTCCTAGCAATCTGACACTCAATGTGATATCTGATATCTCTCACATTGGTGATTTAGTTCAAACTGAGGCAGAAATAGTCCCATTTTAAGATGCTGCTACAAGTGCAAATACTAGTTATTAAACAAACACATGCCATACTTCAGACTGGCCTGTATGTTAGAATAGTCATTAGAACATGCTATCTTCCTTGTACAAAATCTTTGTTCAGTGAATGCTTTACACAAGTTCATCTTTCAAGTCCCTGGCAACCCTTGTTCATAGTCTACATTGGAAACCCATATCTTCCCAAGAAAAAAAATTAAAATATCTTACTTATTTTTGCATAGAACTGGGGTTAGATAGGCCAGATGTGCAGGGGGTGAGAGGATTTACCAGAGACAGAGTGGTGAGTGAACATAAAGACAGAAATCCAGAGTAGAGGAAAGCAACGAGCAGGTCAAATAGAAGAGGTCTGCTGTGCCATGTGGGTTAGCTCCCTGGCCAGGGATAGAACTAGGCTCCAGTGGTGACACCATTGAGTCTTAACCCTGAGGCCACCAGGGAGGCTCCAAATTCTACTTTATATGAGTACATCAAAGTACAATGTGCCCTCTCCAATAATCTACCTTAAGGTATTTTCTATATCAGTAGTTGCTAAAGGCTTTCCTGAGGTTACCTCTAGTTTACATTATTTTTTTTCTACGTCTAAACAGGCAGGTGATGAAGAAATTACCTGTGATGGCTGTCATGAGTCAGATTTCCTCAGGAATTAGTTAAGAGTTTATTAATATAGAGGATTTAATTATAAATAATATGCATTATAAATTATTATCACTATCACTAGTTGATATTTGAGTATCCATTCACTAATAAAAATACTGTTGCTTGTATTAATTCTAATGTGATCACCTCAATGAGTTCTCACTTTTGAGACTAATTATTCTCTTGTTCTAAGAAATGAGGATAATTGTTGATTTAGTAGCAAGGGATTCATTATTTTCAGGTCTCCAGAGACTTTCAGCTCCATCTGAAAGGTATGAATTCTTTGAACTCAAATTACACAGACTCAGTTATTGAAGAAGAATAATTGAAGAGGGGAAAAATATTTTCCCAATGGGTGTTGGTGGATATGATTTCCATGTTAGGGAAGTGTATTTATGGAGGTAAAAGTACCTAGCCATCTTGTACTCTTTCCACTTATTTCCTCCATTTGGAGAGACGGCAGATTGTGAATTGATGTGTGTTGCGAGACATGTACCTGTCCTTCTGGGAATAGGTAGTACTGGCTGGGGCTAAGGAAGCCATAATAAATCTCATTAACTAGTGCCCCTTAGAGTGTTCTCTGGAGGGTTTTAATAGAAAACTTTTAAAAAAAATGTTATTTACTTTTCTATAATAATGAAAGTATACAATAGGGAACATACAATGGAAGAATTATATTTTTTTAGAGAACAGACTAACCATAAAATCTCAGGAGAGCAAAACCCTGTGGGTCTTTTGATAACTTGGTAGCTGATTCACTCAAGATAGTTCATTTTACCATATGTCTGTATTCATAGTCATGCACACATACACACTACATATGCTTACAATTTAGAAAATATTTAAATAGAACAAAAATAGCAAAAAAGGTTTATCTTTCACCCAGCTTTCCTATTGCTAATATTGTGCATGAATAATACAGTTGTCAAAACAAGGAAGTTAAAATACAGCTCTCGAATTTCATGAGCTTATCACTCACTTCGAGGGCTCCCACACTGCATTTGAATGGCATGTCCTCTTAGTCTCTCTTAGCCTTTTTTTCTTAAGTCTTTTCTTCTTCTAGCAAGTGTCTAACTTTGACACCTATTAGAAGCACTAGTAAGTAACCTCAGTTAGTGTTTTTCTCATTGTTTGGATGACATGTATTTTTGGCAAGAATGCCACAGAAGAAATGCTGGGTTCTTCTCGGAGTATTATATCAGGAGTACCTGTTTTCCATACATCTTGTTAGTGATGATACTAACCTTTATTAGAAAAATGAGTTTTGAGTTTGGAGATGGTGGGGGGTGGGATTAACTACCACAAATACATGTTTCAGTCTGTGGGAGTCTGTGCACTTAGTGCAGTGGGGGACTTTCAACCATGGGATCTGGACTGAGCAAAGCCCCATGCCTTCTTTGGGGGTTCAGTGAGGTGGCTGGTCTGATGGAATATACTAGCTGTGGCTTTGTCAAATTTTTGTCCTCTATATATGTGATTCTCAAACACATTTGATAATGACTGTAATAATAACAGCAGTAATAAGAATGATAAAAAACCAAAATAAATGATATTGAGCTAAGAGTAATACTGAATATTTAATTTGCGTTAGTCAGTTCTTATGCCAATTTTATTTGGTGGGTACAATTGCTATGTTCACAATTCTTAAGTGAAGAGTTGAGAACTAATGTGATCACGAAATTTGTTCAATGTCACAAAGCTCCTGAGAAGTAGGGCCAGGATTCAAGTCCAGGCTTCTGTCCTGAGTACAAGCCTATACCAAACATTATGCTGCCTCCAACATGAAGGGCAGCTGAAAGGCAATAAGACTGAGTCATGTTGTGAAAGTATCCAGTCCACACTCACACATACCACACACATGATACCTATATCATATGTACCACTTATTACACATACCACACACATACACCACACACCCTCCACATATGTCACAGACAGACCACATACCACAGACAAGCTACATAGACCACACACACCATATATTACCTATACACAAACACACATTCTCACATATGGTCACAAACACAGATGCAAACACACTCCTATAGTAGTCACATACGTGAAGAGCTGTGTAGAATCTCTGTGTAGAATCTCTGTGTAGAATCTCGGCATGATGATCTGAAATTTTGTTTTGTTTTCCGCTGACTAAATGAATAGTTATCTAGAAGGTGGGAAAATTTTGCTTGCAGTATCTAACCTGAACAATACCCACACTGTCTCCTCAATGTGTCAGCCTTATGTGTAATTATTTCAGGAGCTGGACTTACTTTGCTGCAGACACATCTGGAAACTCTGTAATTATGAGTATAGAATATGGATTACACATTTTGGGCTTCCCTATGTAAATTTTGAGGATGATTGACTCAGCAATTTATCATCTCTTTTGCTTAATAAGAAATGTGCACTTTAATGGGAAGTCATAAGAGAATGGTCTAAGATATTTTCTAAAAGACACTTGTGAAGAAAAGTACAACTCCTTGTAACCAAAGTATTTATAATTTGTCTTTTTATAGGACAAAAAATGAATACTTTTAAATTCTTTGTGAGGACTTTGCAGTAAGTATTTGATTCAGTAGGTGTACAATGTCTAAACCCCATTTACTCCAAAGAAGGACTTGTCTGCCTCTTGGGAGGTATCCTATGAAGTCCTTGAAATTCACTGCTGTTAAGGTATCTTTATCTGAGGCTTGGGCCATCCTAGATAATCTATAGCAAAATAAAATTTTTGTTGTGAGCCTCTGAAGGGACTGGAGACTAAGGTTGACCAACCAGGCAGTTTATTATATCAACCAGACACTTACAGAGTAACTCCCTATAAAATTCCTGGCCACCAAGATACAGGTGAACTTCCTTCATTTACAAGACTCCGGTATCTGTGTTGTACATCATTGCTGGGAGAACTAAGTTCTGTCTGCTATCCACATGACTTAACTGGGAGAGGACAAGAAGAAGAAAACCCCTTGTTTTTCCTGATTTTATTTGTTTTGTCCTTGCAAACTAGCCTGTAGTTACTTCTACAGGAATGAAGCTTTTTAGAGTGACATGGTGATGGTTACCATACTGTGAGCAAATCAGTACATGGTAGAGTTCAACTAGAAGTGTTTTCTCTCTGCATTACAGAAACTTGAGTTGAATACAGAATTCTGTATTCACTTGTTGAAATTTGTCAGAATTGCCTTGATTTCCTGCCAGTGTCCTATCCTCTCCAGCTTGATATGGAAAATAACTACACACACTAGCAAGTATCAAGGTCAACTTAAAGATCCAAGTTTACAGAGGAAAGGCCCCTGGTGAGAAGGATAGGGGCTCCACTCTTACCTTGCAACTCAATCCACTGACTCTCATTGCTAGTGCTCCCACCAAGGTTTACAGATCATGATTCAGTTTATACTTTTTTGGCCGTATTGCTCTCTCTAGCCATTACTCTTCCTGAACTCCAGATGGGTAGGCTGGCAAGTCTGTTAGGCACATTACACAGAGCAGGTCTCCTGAAACTCATGATCTTTGCTTATTCCAACCCTGATATTCTCCTCCCGTGCCATCTTCTTGATCTTAATTAATGGCACCTTTAGAATTTCAGTTGCTTTAGATAAAGACTGGGAGTTTACAATGACCTCTTTCATAATCATCACAGCAATTTTCATCAGCTCTATCTTCGAAATATTATCTTGAAATCAGTTCACAGCACCCTCTCTATTTCTATCTGGCCCATCCACTGTCATCTTTTTGGATATCCCTATAGCTCCTTCTTTTTCTCTCTGCATCTGCTGTTTGTGTTATTGGTGCTCTTAGACAAATTTCCACTGTGAGTGTGGAGAAACTTCTTCACAGAAACAAGCAATTCTTGGATAGCAACAGGATGTTTATGTCTAGAATTCAACTAAATTCTGACACTTTCTGGAGATATGGTCAGGTTTCACTAGTTCATATGCCAGTCACCCAAGACCATCCTCTTACCCTGAATTCAGGATGCAGAACTAAGCTACCACATAGGGTTTGGACCAAGCAGCTAGAGACTGGAGGTTCCCAAGACTCTTCCTCAGACTTTTTTTTTTTCCAAATCAATAATTTTTTTATTGCTTCTTAAAAATGTATCCCATATAGGCCCTCCCTGGTGGCGCAGTGGGTTAAAGCACTGCACTAAGAAGCTGAAACCACTTCTGCATGAGTTCAATTCCCGCCTGCCCTGGAGGTGACCACCTGGCGCGGCAGACCTCTCCTGGCCCGCCCGCTGCTCCCCTCAGCAGTGTACTTTGTTGATCTGCCTGTTCTGCTCCCCACTCTGTCTCTGGTGAAGTCTTTCGCCACCCCTGAGTCTCTGGCCTGTACCCCAGTTCTGTATGCACAAATAAATAAAAATCTTTAAAAAAAATGTATCCCATATAGATATCCCAGGACACCTGCCTTAGTTTCAATTAATTTGCTAAAATGGTATGCAGAATACAGAAACCCATTTACTCACTAGGATTATGATTTATTACAAAGATAACAAAAGGATGGAAGCCCGGTGGAAGAATGCAATGCACCAGGCATAGGGAAAAGTTGTTGAGCTTTCATGCCCTTTTCAGGTGTGCCATCTAATATCTCCACATGCTGACCTAACTAAGAGCATGTCCCCCCTGGGCTTTTGTGGAGGTGTTACGAGTTCCCATGGCAGGAGGAGGAACACTCCCAAGGGTATGGGAATGAATGCCGCACTCCCTACCCCCACTTTCCCTCTGCCAGCATCTCAGGTGCCTTGGATTACAGTTCCCAGCAAGCCATAAACTGCACTTTCTGAAGGGGAGAGGGTTGCTGTAGAGTAGGAGGAAGGAGGGAGGTGGCCATTGATTTGAGAAAGGGTAAGGAAATGAGGACATATAGGCAAGTAGCTCCTGATTTTGCTTTTTGCAACTTTAATGCTTTTGGCAGGCAGAGACTTCAGAGACAATGTCAGCCATCATCTTGATCTCATGGTGGGCTATCCAATTTAGGTGGTACAGTGTGGATTTCTAGTTTCAGCTTCTCTTTCAGCCCCCTGAGGATTCTCTAACCTTCTAGCCAGGAAATTCCTCCTTTGCTTTTGGACTTCAGTTGTCCTGCTCTGGGCCTGGCCTAGTTAGTTGGGCATTTGCCCAGGATGGGAGAATCAACACTGGCATCTGAAGGGAAATCTTTTATTTGAAATCCTCCTCACTCATACTCCTTTTCGCTTTCTTTCAGAAAATCTTTGAGCACATTACAGTCTGATTATTTTCCTTTATGTGGAAGTGGCATGGGCCCTTAGAACAGGCAACATGTTTTTAACCCTTAACTTATGGGGTCCCTGGGCATACTGGGTTTTGCCCAGTATCAGAGACTTCAGAAGAGAGCTTATTTAATTAAATCATTGGCAACTGAAGTTAACATCTAGCACCTCTCTCCTCCCAGGAAATCAAGGAGTGGAAGTGAAAGTCCTATCCAATATTATGTTACTTTCCTTGGCAACCAGTCTTCATTACCAAGAGTTTTCCAAACGTTACGGTCATAAGTATAACAAGGGCTATACATTTATTTTTCATAACTCTAGGAAAATGTTAAGGCTTCTGACAACTGTAAGCCAGAAACTTGATGAAGACCAAATATGTATGAAAAATATGGTTTTTGATATTTTGAATAACCAATATATATAGTTTTTGTCAATCACAATATGGCATTGCTCTTCCTTGTTTATTGTCAACATAGCATCTAGAGACCTTAACTCTTTCACATTTTTTAATCCTTTTTTTAAAGAAAAGATTCATTTATTCATACAAAAATGAATAAATGTGTAGGGGCAGCAAGAGGATTCACTAGAAACAGAGTGGGGAGCTGAACAGGCAAACTGACAAAGTACACTGCTGAGGGGAGCAGTGGGCAAGCAGGAGAGGTCTGCCGCGCCATGTGGATCACATCCAGGGAAGGGATCGAACTTGCCCTGATGCCGCCACCACTTGGCTTAGCTCTGCAGTGCAGCCCTCCAACCCGCTGCACCAACGGGAGGGCCCTCTTTGATGTTTTTACCAAAATGCAAGGACATTATATACCTTGATAGGCTGACAATTACATTTGAATTTCAGATAATACTTTTTAATATAAGAACATGTCCTTTAAGAAATATTAAAGGAATGAGTACATTCATATAATTATTGATACCAAATATTTATTTAATCATGTGGACATTAATTGTCATCACAGATATTCTTTATCAATAGTAATTTAAGCCTTTTTTTCTCAAAGTTTCCCCTAAAACTTTAGCCTATTTCTCAAGTCAGTCCATTTAAAACTTTCATTTATAGAAAGAATTCCGTTTTTTTCCAAATTCCTAATATGTAGGATTTCTCCTGTTCTCCGCCCAAAATTTGAAATATTTTTCAAAGATTTGACTTTTTAAATTTGTTAATTTAGCTTTATTTTAAACAAAGTACTGACAATATATAGATGGGCTCTTTAAACTCTGTAAACACGTAGGTGTGGTCCTGATCATTCTATTAACTCTTGATAAAAATACATATGCTAGTTTCCACATTACAGTGAGAAAGGCTTCTCTGGAACAAAAGATCTGAAAGGAGCAGACACTGAGGACACTATGTAGCATATCACTCCTTGTTCAATCTACCACTAAAAGACACAGCAGTAATAAAAAAAAATGTAAGCAAAAAATGAAGGTTTGACATTTGGTTCTTTGGTCCTTTTACCTAAAATCACTCACTCCCCTAAATAATGAACAGATGATTACTACACCTGTGATCTTACACAATTATGGGAGGGTGTTATTCTAAGCAGCACACATAAGTGTGATATGCCAGTCACTGTGATCACATGATTAAGTAAAATCTGGTAGAAAGCATGTTTTAGAGAAGCGTGAGATAAAGTTCAAGTTTGACCAAAGATATAAAAAGCTCCAGCTGAAATAAAAACAAGCCACAAAAAATGGTAACTGAGACTCTAAATTTAAAGAATTTTTTTTTTCAAAATATTGTGAACAACAGATTAAAATTCAAAGGTGGAATGGATGTCCTTACTAGAGATAAAAAAGGAATAGACACACAAAGGCCACAGTGAACAGACACTGTGAAGACAGAGGCGGAAACTGAAGTGTTGTAGCCACAAGGCAAATAATAAACCAAGAACATTCACATAGGATTAAAGCCCACTCAAATCCAGGATGATCTCATCACATGATCCTTATTTTTATGACATCTTAGATCCTTATTCCAAATAAGGTCATATTGTGAGATTCTAAGTGGATATATCTTTTGAGATAGCAAACATACTACAGGGCTAGTTAAGCCCTTCTATACCACAAATGAAGTAAGGATCTCTTTATTTTTAAAAATCCTTTAATGCTTCTGAGGAGGTGATCCATTCAAGGAAAAAACACTTCAGCTACCGAATGAACTCCAAATGGAGGAGTATCCACACACACACACTTAGTTCTTTCTTTATCTCAGGTACTCTTTCCCCAAATCTCTATAATCCTTATAGCCTACAATAGTGAGCTGATATTTCTGGTGGTTGGTGTGCTAGTTTATTCTGGAAGAATATTGGCCTCTCATTCTCAAATTTTTCCACCCTCTATGTGAGGTCATTTGTGAATAAAGAGCCAGTATGTTTATTACCATAAGAATACTGAAGTTAATCCACATGCTCTTTCTATTATCTGAGAAAGGGGAGAGTTTTCAGCGTAATCCCTCTTCAAGTTAACTTCTATGAATTAGTATTGAGTAAGCATGCATAGAGCAGGTTCACTATGGATTCCAGCAGGTGGCTAAAGGAGAGTCCCAGAACCCTCAGTGGATTTTTCAGGCTTTAATGTTCTCAGGGAACCAGGTACACACCAGGCAGGGAGGCTGGCATGCCAGGAGGCAGGCTAGGGTGGGCTGGGAGGCAGGCAGGCATTCAAGCCTTCCAGCCTTCCACAAATCTTTACTCGTTCTCTGGGCTCTCTTGTGTTCTTGCCTCTTTTATAATCACTTGTCCTCTTGTTCCTGAGTGATGCTGCCCTTATAGTCCCGGCCACCAGGTTCAGGTGTGCACACTTACGCATACCCACACCATATTCCAGGTGTCCACCAACAGGCACATATGCCGCATGCCCACACTCCCAACTGCCTTCTGCATCAATAAGATCCAGGCACAATTGATAGCCACAGAGGTTAGTGGTATAAAAAGCCTGAGTAATTCCATGTACCCTACAATTGGCTAGGGGTTGTATAATTTATATGGGAGTGAGGAGTGTTACATTTTGAGCAGAGCAATCTATCCAAGCAAGAACTCGGGTTTATCAAGAGCACTTATACAGGAGAAAATGGGTTAGATGGGGATACCACCTATTTAATAGTAAGTAGATCAAATATGGATATGAGAAATGGTGAGCCAGAATTTGTTTCAGTCACTTCCACTAATTTGCTAAGCCTTAGCTCAAAAAGATGTGGCCTCACACGTATCTAACATGCCTAACACCAAATTTTTAACTTCCCATTAAGCCCATTCCTGCTGATGTCTTTTTCTTCTCAGTTTATAATAGTGTTGTTCTATTTGTAAAGTCCAACTGTTACTATTCCTTGAGTCCTTTCCGTCATGTCCTTTACTTAATCTATGAACAGATCCTCTTGTATTTTACTTTCAAAATATATTCAGAATCCTTCTCTCTGCATCCACCATGAACACTCTGTAACTGTACATCTGAACTACGACAGCAGCCTCATGTCTAAGTTACTGCTTCTTTAGCCCAGCATGCATTTGTAAAAGCAACATCAGATCATCTTCCTCCTCTAATCAGAACCCTGGGCCAAGGTCAGTGGAGGTTCATAAAACCACACACATCTGGGACATGATCATATCTCAGAATTCATTCTTTCACCTTTCCTTGTTAACTTAGCACTAGTTATGTTGTTCCCCAACTGTGCTGGGCTCCTTTCCACCTCAGAATCTTTGTATATGTCCTTCTCCCTTGCCTGTTGCATTCTACCCCTCCCCCTGAATTCTGCATGTTTTTCTTTTTGTATCTTTTCTTTTTTCCCCCCTCAAATTCAGTCTTTACAGTGATGCCTTCCCTGAGCACCCCATTTAAAATTAGATCACTACCCATCTCCAAGTGTTTTATTTCTGGTAGTAACTTCCACTTAGACATTCCATGTATTTTATGTGTTTATTATCTATTTTTTAGCTGGAGTGTGGGTACCATGAAGCCAAGAGGGGGTGCGTGTGTGTGTGTCTCCCCATTCCTCCTTGAATTTTCTAAATGCTTTGTGCAGAGCAGTAACTGGACATAGTGAACACTCGAAAAAAGGCTGACAAGGCAGGAGTCTGGATGGACGAAAAGAATGGCCACCCGTCTGCCCAGGCTCTAAGACCAGAAAACCACCAAAAAGTCCCAAAAGGCCAAAAACCAAAACAAAAGGACAGTAAGAGGCCTGCCCTGGTAAGAGGCCAGGTCACTGCCTGTGAGTCTTACCATGCACACAACTGTAAGAGACCTCAGGCTCCAGGAACAATAGCCATGGTGTTTATTTTACAAATGGGGGAACAAAGAGCTCATTGTATCCATGGGTGGACAACTACCTCATCCAGACAGCATCAGTGATGGTTGCTATTGGTCAAAGGAGTACTGGACAGCACTGGCCAGTAGTGTTGATCACTACTGGTCCTTCAGAGGCAGTGTCAGCGATATCCAGTGTTAATAGCTCTTTGTGAGTTGTTGGGCTATACCAACAACCAACAGCTCTTTGAGACACCAGGCCCAGGGCCTTTGGTGCTCCTTGTAGGCAATGTCAGAGACAGGACGGAGGACCAATCTCTGATATAGTCCCTGGCTTCTCTTTCCTCCTTGGATGGCAGCTACTGGATGCTTCTTTTCCTCTTTTTTGGAAGTCAGGTACACAGTCTTTCTTTCTTTCTTCTGGTGCAGATACAGTCTTCCTGGGGGTTCTCTACTCTTTAGGGGGCTCTTGTTCTCTTTTTCTTCAGGCCAACTCTCCTCTTCTTTTACTTCCCAGGTTCCCCCAGCTCCCTCTGACCCTGGCTTATATCCTGTTTTACCCACAAGTCTGACTGGACCATTTAGCACCAATCAGATCATAGCTTGTGCCTGATTGGTCCATTAAAAAATTGCAGTAATTGAGCTCAGGAGCAACTGCCACAACTGGACCCATAGTGGAGCAGCAGTTTGAAAGAAACACTGTTCCTGCTGGCTCCCATGGCTCAGGTGGCTGCTATCTGGTAACACACTGACTAGACACTTAGTGAATTAAAGAGATACAGGTAATTGGGAAAACTTGCTTTTTGACAAAACAAGATGGGAAACAGGAATCAAAAGTCTGATGAAAAGGAAACATATGTTAACAAATATAAGTGGGTTTGAAAGTATGCCAAGGTAATGCCAAGGTGTAAGAGGGGTCACTGTCTATGAGTTCTTACCAGTCCTTGCACAACTGTAAGGCTACTCAGGCTCAGAGAACAATGGGATTTATTTAACAAATGGTTAACAAAGAGTTTAAAAGGGCACAGTGGCTGGCTATCTGACCCTATATAGTGCTTACAGTGTCCAGAAGTCTCAAACAAAAGGCCACTCATTCAAGATGACACTTTCCTGTTGATGAAGGCTGGAGCTCATGTCATATTGGCAATCAGTGGGTGGACCAGGATCCAACTAATGGTGGCAGCTGGAGGTGCTCATGGGCGGGGCTACTGAGATGATATTACAGCAGTCCACAGTAACAGTCTGAAGGCTGGACTGGAAAGCATCTGAAACTGGACTGGACAGAAATGGACAAAACAGCACTGGGAAGTGGTGCTGGATGACCAGAGGCAGTAGACAATACCCAGAGCTAAGCCAGACACAGAGTGCTGGTAACCCACCAATAGTGTTGGATAGCACCGTCCAGTAGTGTCACTCACCATCACCAGAAGGCAGTGTCAAAGACAACAACGTTATCAGCTCTTTGTGTTTGTTGGCTTACATCAACACCAAATAGCTCTTTGAGACACCAGGCCGGGAGACTTTGGTGCTCCTTTTTGGTGATATCAGAGGAAAGGCCAGAGGCAGGTGCAGCAGCCAGGACTCTACAAAGATCTTCAGCTTCTTCTTTCTTCAGAGGTCAGCTGCTGATCCTTCTTTTTTTTTTCAGAGGCCATCAATAGGGCTCCTAGCTGGTTCCTGCCCTACTTATATCCTCATTCAGGGTCTCCCACACCCAACCCCCACCATCAAGCCCAATTGGACAATTTTTTTTTTTTTAAAGATTTATTTATTTATTCATACAGAACTGGGGTACAGGCCAGAGGCTCAGGGGCGGTGAGAGGCTTCACCAGAGACAGAGTGGGGAGCAGAACAGGCAGATTGACGAAGTACACTGCTGAGGGAAGCAGTGGGCAGGCCAGGAGAGGTCTGGCTCGCCATGTGGTCTCCTCCGGGGCAGGCGGGGATCGAACTCATGCGGAAGTGGCTTCAGATTCTCAGTGCTGCGCTTTAACCCGCTGCGCCACCAGGGAGGGCCCAATTGGACAATTTTTAATTCAAAGTGACCAACCGAAATATTCAGGAAAATCAGTCCATTCTTGATTTTTTGATTCAAATAATTAACCAACAAGCTGATTGTACCTTGATTGGTTCACTCTGCACATACTTGACTGGTCCATCTTATGATCCAGGTACCAAATATAAAAAGGAAAACTTGATGCCTGCACATATCTAACCTGCCCTGACTTTAAGGTAGGCTCATGGGCTAGTGGGTTCCAAGTTGCCCAGCCAGAGCTAGCCTTAATGGGTACAGAGGCCCCCATAGCTGGTACTACTTCAGTGGGACCGAAAATAACCACAAGGGGCAGGGATCTATAGCAGTCCAGGACATTGGTCCCAGCTGCTGCAGGGTGGGTGCCATTGGGAGCCCACTATGTTGGCCTGGGATTCCACAGACTTCTCTACTGCCAACAGTTGGTTCAGTATAGCTGCATGCTTCTCCCGGTAGCCCTGAACTAGGGGCTCTGAGATAGCTGTTGCCTCCTATACCAAAGCAAACTTGCTGCTGCATTTTCAGTGGGATGGCATGCCCTGCCTGGTAGATGAGCTGGTGCAGCCTGTATCACTCCTGGCCTTTGCTGGTACTCTGAGCCCCAGTGGGGCCTTTGATAGCAGGCAGTAAAATGTCTGTCAATGGCTGCCACTTACACTGCCCACGAGCAGCTTCTGGGGTTTAGTACTGGGGGATATGTTCTGGCACCCAAACATGGCTAGCGCTGGGCTAGCCATCAATCCAGGTCCACTGAAATAAGCTTCCATGTAGCCATCCTGAAGTCTGCAGGATGCCTGTGTGCTATCCAGAAGCAGTGATTTGGGTGGAAACTTCTGATCCAAACATGGCTGGCTGGGGATCAGAATAAGGGCTGCCCACAGGCAACAACTCTGGCAACAGGTGGGAAACTGTCACTTCTACTTTAATGGGAAAAAGATAGTCTTGACCAGCAGCTTGTGCTGTGGGGTTCTGGTTTCAGGTGGGTTGCCAAATGAAAACCATGATTTCCCAGTCAAATTTGAACGTTAGATTTAGACAGTCTAGATGAATGAAACTGAACTGGTAAGATACCTTGTCCCAAATCCAAATTGAATTGGTACCGTAAATTATGGACTGGCTAGTCCTGTTTAGTTTAGTCCACCAACTAAGCATGACACACAGGATAGATAAAAAGGGTTAGAACCTGACTAATGGTTTCCTGGAGGGAGAGTTGAGAGCCTGCATGCACGGCTGGAATATTTTACACATGCCCATTGTAGCATAACCCAGTACAATTTATTATGCTGTTCTCTTCTTCCTCCTCACCTAGTGAACCTGAACTTTAAATACCTCCTCCTAACTCTTTCAGGGAGTCAGGCCGTATTCTCTTTTTTCAACTGGCTCCCTCATACTTGAATCTCTCTATTAAAACCCTGCCTGGTTTAACCATAATTGGTACTCTCTGGTGAATTCTTTCCCAAAATGTGAAGAACCACTCTTTGGGTCTTTAACAAAATACCATTTTTAATCGTAAATTCAAATTTTATTCTGCGCTGTGAATTATCTGACTACCCTTCCTACAATGCACAAGCCAGGGACCCTAAAAAACATTATCCCTGCAAAAATGTTTAGAATGTGAAGGTTGATAAACCTAGTCATTGAGCAGTGGTTTTTCATTTGCATTATAATCGCCTGAACGGCTAATGTGGCATAAATCGCTTGTGCCCACACTTAACAGTTTCTGACTCAGTATATTTGGGGGGTCTCCTACTTAGGATTTACATGTCTAGCAGGTTCCTAGTTGGAGCAGCTGTTGGCTTGGGGTGACACTGGACAACTACCAGACTAGCGAAAAACAGCTTCCCGCCTTGCCTTTGAGAGTAAGGAAGGGTAAGGAAAGTATCTGGAGTAGTGCAGAAGACGGCTGGGTAAGCAGAGATGGCTAGAGGGAGTGGCCTTTCTTGGCGACCTACCGCTGGCATGGAAGGTGGTTCAGACGTCCCTCTAGGCGCTTAGGAGGCCCCGCTTCTCCATGGTGCTCAGGACAGGGGCGTGGCCTATGTCGGGGGCGGGGCACGGAAGGCGGTCGAGGCCCTCTTGCCGGACGTTGCGCAGCCGCGACGCCCAAAGCCTCTGTGGGCGCCGCGTTTTTGGACTCAGGGCTGCTCGCGGTGTGCAGAGCAGTTACGCTGGGCTCCGGTTCGGTAGCCGCAGGTAGGTTCCCCCAAGTCCTGTCGCTTAGCTGGCCCCCCTTAGGTGCGGAGCAGCTGCACCTGGCGTTGCGTTTTCTCAACTTTACCGGTAGCCTGACGCGGGCGCAGGCGGTGGCAGGCAGGGATGGTGACAATAGGCCTTCGGGAGCGTCCCCGCTGAGGTATTGGGGAGGCGGGTCGGTGCCAGGGGCAGGGTGGGGCTTGGCCGGGGAGGGCCGGATTGTGGGCGGGGTCGGGGCGCGTTCCCAGCTGGTAATTTGGGCAGAGGGGCCGCCACCTATGGGCCGGCCCTGGCGGGACTGAACCGAGAAGCATCATGGGTGGGGCGGGCTTGCTTGTATTGTGGGCGTGCCAGGGCGAGAGGTGTCGGGGGTGATTGCGTTGATTTGGCTACCGTGGCATACCCCTGGGGTGATAGGTCACCCTGCTCCTTGGCGGCTTGGTTGTGGGACTTTTATGCCAATCTGCCCACTTTTGGGATCACTGAGGCTGCAGAGTTTTTGTTTTTCCCTTTTTCTTTTGATATTGAGATAGGAAGAACGGAGGTACTCATTTTAAGGTTTTTCCTGAGATACCTCAGTTTGAGACACTTACAGAATGTCTTATTTTTCTAACAGTTTTTTTTTTTCATTTTGAAATAGTTTCAAACTTTAAAAATGGGGGGGGGAGTGTAAAGAATTTTCATATGTTAGTCACCCAGATTCTCCAAATGTTAAGATTTTATTTAACAGAATAGGTAGCAAAACCAGGACACTATCCCCTACAGTCCTCATTCGATTTGCCTCCTCCACAGAGTTAGTTCCTTTTTGTGGTGGCAGAGGATTCAAGTAAGGAATTTAGTTTCATTTAGTTATTGCCTCAGGGGAAAACTACATTTTTCTTTGCCTCTCAGTACCCTTCAGAATGGTCCTCCAAGAGTCAGGTGTCAAATCAGAAAGTCTTTTCATCTTGCTTGGCAGGGCAGGGACAGCTTGGCGGAGATGCTCTTTCTGTGCTTTGACTACCTTTGGTTGTCCATCCCCTCCTGATTCTCTTACCTCTCAGGCTTATTTCCTTAGATTGTGACATCAAAGAAGATGCTTTTCTTGGCCATCTTCTGGACTTCCTTCTTGGTGATTTTTTTTTTTGTGACTTTGAAGATGCTTCACTTTAGGCATTTTAAACTTCTCAAAAAACTCAGTGGTTTATGACTCCAGCCCAGACCATTTTTTCCCATCCCCCACACCTGCAGAGTCACCTATCTTGCTGGTTAATCTCGAAAACATTTCTGTATCAATAACTGTAAAGTGGAGCTTAAGTGCATTGACATATGGGCACTTGCTAATACCCTCAGCCTTTGTGAATGGTATTTTCCTTCTTTAGTCACTAAGGCCTGAACCTCAGAAGCCTCCTTGATTTACCCTGTCCTATTCCATTTCCCCAACAATTTAGATTTCTTGGTTTACTTTTTGAATCCTCCTTGGACCTCATTACTTTATCTTTGACGTCCTCACTCAGTTGTGTATACCATAGTCAGAATAAGTTTGTTAAAATTCAAACCCAATTGTGTCATGCCCTATCTAGAAATTTTTGTTTCCCCTATACGCTAGGAAAATGACAACAATGCATTCTAGGCTCTGAATGGTTGCTCCAGCCGCTTCTTGGGTGTTTTCTTCTTTGGGTCTCCTACTCTATTGTGACTGACTTTGTTTTCCCCTTAATTTGCTGTTTCCTCTGCCCTGAATACTGAACCTGCCTACTCAGAATTGTTATTCTTCCCACACAGCTTTATGTAGTCATCCCTTTTTTCAAGAAATATTCTGTGACTTCACTGACTAGGTCCAGGTCCCATTTTCTAAGTCCTTTTCTCTTCCTCCTTCTCTCCTTGGTAGTTATGTTAGAGTGGCAATTTTATACACACATACACCAGCATTTAGCAGATACTTTTGATGTTTGCCAAACAAATGGAGAAGTGATGGGGACACTTAATATGACTGTCCAACATACTCTAGACATTATCCCCTATGAGAGTTTGTTTAGGCTATGGGCACTGTTTACTCTTGTCCTATTCCTTTGTTGGTTCTGTCAGACAGGAAGGATGGAGGTGTGAAGTGGGAAGGGCTGAAGAACTTGACGAACAAGCAGGACCTCACTTCAGGGACCTTGAGATTTTGACCCTGGCAGAGTCTCCATAGGCTATGAAGGAGAGCTGGTGTTGGAATGATTGATTGGGGTAGACATTTTTCAACAAAAGAAAACACAGAACTTTTTTTTTTGGTCCATACCCACAGAATACCATGACATGCTTTTGGAAACTCATTTCTGTAACACCTGGAGTTTATGGGATGGTTGGATGATGGGATTTTCTCATAAGCCATAAAAGAAGTTTAGTGTAATGTCACATATAACAGAGAGGTTGGAGGGAGGTTGGAAGTGTTGAGTGAATAAGCAAGGATACATGCTCATCTGAGTTTTGAGAGAACTCAGGCTAACACTTTCGTAAGGATGCTGTAAAGAAATTCTTCAAGAGCTGTTGTGTGGGGAGATTACTGTATTTGAATTTTCTTCTTCTAACTGTTACATATAAGTGCTCTGGAATACCACAGGCTTCTACCTCTCTATTGTCTCTGCAGACCATCATCTTTCTAAGAAGTGCTGAGTAGCTCAGCTGAGTAGTATCGCTAATGTAGTATACTCTTTGTGCCTTTGTGTGTGCTTAATGTCATTTTTGGAGTTAGTGCAGGGAAAGGTTTCACTAATGTAGTATACTATCTTTGTGCCTTTGTGTTTGCTTAATGTCATTTTTGGAGTTAGTACAGGGAAAGGTTTCACCAGAGCTCCCCTTTCAGCGGCACATGGTGAGTTCCCAGGTGAGTTTCTTCATGAGACAGAGCCACTACTTATATTTAAAGAGCAGGTTTATTAGGGAAAAGGACATAGGAGTAAAGGACAAGTGCATAGGCATAAACGGACAGGAAGAGCTGCCCTGAAAAGGACAGCTTTGCAGAGATGCCTGCATGGTTGCAGGTAGGCAGCCTTAAGAAAGTGGCCTCCACTGAGGGAGGTCAGTTAAGAGAAACCCTGGCAAGAGGCTGCTGCCCCGCAGAGGGAAAGAATGAGTGGAAAGAAGCACCTGCATAGTCACCGGTGGGCAGAGGACTGCTGCTCTGGGCCAGTGCAAATGAATGAAGCTCTTGGCCTTCTCCTAGGATATTGTGAGGTAAGCTCAACATTTTTAGTCTAGTATGGTGCCTTATGCTCAGTGTGGGAGGGCAGTTGTTTGGATAGGATTTTGGGACAGGACTGGTCAGTCCATATTTAGTCCCCCTGTCAAACAGGACTTGATATAGACTTCTCTTCTAGAGGGGCTCATTCCTTGTGAGCCTAGGTTTGTTGATTTTGAATAGTATTTGAAAGGGACAGGATATCCCACAGAGGGGTCTATCTCCATATCTTTATCTTTCACCTTTTGGGTCTGTGTTGCTATCTGCTTTGATCTTATGCTTTGTAATCTAGGCATGAGGCCTAATGATCATGGTTTCTATAGCTAGATCAGTGGCTATGCTAATCCCTTCTACCCCCCCCAACTCCTTGTGTGAGTCGGTCTTTCCTGATGCCTCCTTTCTATTCTTTCCTATTCTATGATGCTTCCGTTCTATGATGGGCAAGAGTTAACTTTTTTTTTTTTAAAGATTTATTTATTTATGCATACAGAACTGGGTACAGGCTAGAGGTGCAGGGGCAGTAAAAGGATTCACCAAAGACAGAGTGGGGAGCAGAACAGGCAGATTGATGAAGTACACTGCTGAGGGGAGCAGTGGGCTGAACAGGAGAGGTCTGCTGTGCCATGTGGCTCACCCCCTCACCTCCCCCAGCCAGGGATCGAGGTCATGTTGAAGGGGCTGCAGCTAGCTCAGTACTGCTACACTTTAACCATTTGTACCACCAGGGAGGGCCCTAACTTCTTTTTCTAATACAAGTTAGGATTTTAACGTTTCACCATTGAGAGTGACTTTGGCTATGGGTTTGTCATATGTGGCCTTTATTATGTTGAAATTTGTTGAATTTATCTTGAAATTCTTCTATCCCAAGAATTTCAAGTACCTTTATCATGAATGGATGCTGGACTTTGTCAAATGCTTTCTCTTTACGAGTGATATGATCATATGGATTTTCTTTTTCTTTTTGTTGATGTGTTGGATTTTATTAATTGATTTTTGAATGTTGAACCTTCCTTTTGCCCCTGGAATAAAACCCACTTGGTCATGGTGGATTATCTTTTTGATGCATTGTTGGATTCTATTAGCTAGGATTTTATTCAGGATTTTCACATCAGTGTTTACTACAGAGATTGGCCTGTAGTTTTCTTTTATTTTGTCCTTGTTTTGTTTTGGTGTTTATGTAATGTTGGCCCCATAAAATGTGGTTGCTAGTATTCCTTCTTTCTCAATTTTTTTGAAAGAGTTTGTATAGGACAGACACTAGTTCATTTCTGAATATTTGCTAAAATCCATTTATAGAACTGTCTGGTGCTGGACTTTTGATTTTGGATAGAGATTTGATCACTGTATCAATTTCACTGCTTTTAGTTGGTCTTTTTAGGTGTTCTCTTTCTTCTTGATCTAGCTTTGGATGGTTGTAAAGTCTAGGAATTTTTCATCCTATTCTAGATTATGAACTGGTTTGCATATAACTGTTCATAATAATCTCTTAGTTATTTTCATCTCTGCTCTGTGTTAATTTCTCCTCTTCTGTTTGTTATCCTATTTACTTTTGCTTTCTCTTGTTTTTTTTTTTCTTTGTGAGCCTGGCTAAAGGTTTAAAAGGTTTATCTATTTTGTTTAAGTTTTTGAAGAACCACTTTTGGTTTCACTGATCTTTTGAATTGTTTCTTAACTTCTATTTCATTTATTTCTGCTTTGATTTTTATCATTTCCTTTGTTCTTTTAACTTTGTTGTTGTCTGTCCCTTAGCTCCCTTTTCCCCTGGCTTATATCCTCATCAAGGTGACTCACCCAATAAATCCTACTGGACCATTTTTCAATCCTGTAGCTGATTTAGCAGCAATCACCACATAGCTCACACATGATTAGGCCACTCCATGATCCAAGAAGTTCACAGAAAAGAGCATCTACTGGGCTCTATGGAGCTCCAGTCAAGATTAGCTTGTGGTGTAGAATCAGGATGAAAGACCTAATGTTGCTGATGTGGCTGTGATCCATTAACAATTGGTCCAGAAAAATCTGTACAAGCGTTACTGTTAAGACTAAACCATTCCCACTTATAGGAAGCCTTTAGATTCCTACCCTTCCTTTCTGTGTTTGGAAGTAATATAATATCAGGAGTCAATTTCAACTTTTCAGCTAATTTATTCTCCAAAGAGATTTCTGCCACAAGAATGTTGTCTGTGTTCCATATTTGTAAATGAATAGTTATAAGCATAGTGTTTGGTGTGTAGGTTATTTGACACTTTTCCTATATCTGTATAATATGCATCACCAGAAGTAGAAAATTCTACTCTACCACAAAACTGGGTCATAAGACCTGTTTTGACTATACCAAACCCATACCTTTTGTTGAGGATAGCTTTGGCAGCTTTTCCTAGGTCACAGTGTCAGTTTTTTATACATATCTTCAACCAGAGGACATGGGTCACTTCTGTCAGGGCAACATTGAAGGTCTTACAAGACTCAGCAATTCAGAGTGCCCAAAAGCCTCAGCAGTTTAACTATGGAAAGTGTCAGCTCCCTTCAGACACTCTGTAGGGGGTACAGTTTGAAAAGCTGCACCTTCTACCACTGAGTCGACATCTTGGGATATATTCTAGAAAACTCTACTTTCTATCATGGAGTTGGCTATGAGTACCACCCACTAGCTCAGAGGTTGACCTTTCCTCTCATAATTGCTCAGCTTTCTTTAATCTTTTTGAATCAGTGTTTTTGTGTCTTTTGGGTAGATATCTAAGAGTGGGATTGATGGGTCGTAGGGAAGCTCCATGTTTAGCAGTTTGAGGAACCTCCACACAATTTTCCATAGTGGTTGTATTAGTTTGCAGTCCCACCAGCAGTGCAGGAGAGTTCCTTTTTCTCCACATCCTTGCCAACATTTGTTGTTGCTAGTTGTTTAAGATGTGCCATTCTCACTGGGGTGAGGTGGTATCTCATTGTGGTTTTAATTTGCATCTCCCTTATTATGAGTGATATTGAACATTTTTTCATATGCTTATTGGCCATCTGCCTTTCCTTTTCGGAGAAGTGTCTTTTTAGCTCTTCTGCCCATTTTTTTGATGGGGTTGTTTATTTTTGTTGAGTTTCATCAGTTTTCCGTATCTTTTTGTGATCAATCCTTTATTGCTAGTTTTGTATGAAAAAAATTTTTCCCAGCCAGTGGGATGTCTTTTGTTTTCTGTCATGCCTCTTTTCCTGTACAGAAGCTCTTTAACTTGATGTAGTCCCAACTCTTTACCCTTGCCTTCACTATCATTGCATTGGGTTCTGTATCTTTAAAGATGCTGCTGAGGTGTATGTTGTGTAGTGTTTGGCCCATCTTTGCTACCAGGTATTTTATGGTTTCTATTCTTATGTCTAGGTCTTTAATCCACTTCGAATTGATTTTTGTGTATGGTGAGAGGTAGTGATCTCGTTTCATTTTTTTGCATGTAGCTTCCCAGTTTTCCCAGCACCATTTTCCTTTCTTTCTTTCTTTCTTTCTTTCTTTCTTTCTTTCTTTCTTTCTTTCTTTCTTTCTTTCTTTCTTTCTTTCTTT
>NW_004567172.1:139468-158531 GCF_000260355.1 Condylura cristata | reverse complement strand
CCCAGCACTACTTGCTGAACAAATTTTCTTTTTTCCATTTGTTCCTTTGTCAAAGATTAGCTGTCCATAAACCTGTGGGTTTATATCTGGGTTTTCTATCTGAATCCACTGGTTTATATGTCTGTTCTTGTTCCAGTACATGGGGTTTGATTATTATGGCTTTATACTATAGCTTGAAGTTTGGGATTGTAATGACTCCATTCTCTTTCTTCGTAGTTATGAGAGTTTTGGCTATTCGAGGTCTGTTGTTGTTCCTTATGAATCTCATCAATATTTTTTCTATTTCTTTGAAGAATGTCATTGAGACTTTTATTGAGATGGTGTTTAATCTGTATATCATTTTTGGTAGGATGGCCATTTTGATGATGTTAATTCTCCTGATCCATGAGCAGGGGGTGTGTTTCCATTTTATGGTGTCTTCTTATATTTCTTTTAACAGTGTTTTGTAATTTTCTTTGTATAGGTCCTTTGCCTCTTTTGTTAGGTTGATTCTCAGGTATTTGATTCTTTCTGTTTTAAATGAAAAGGGGATATTTTAAAAATTTCTGTTTCTTCTGATTCCTTTTATGTCTTTTTCCTGTCTCATTGCTCTGTATAGAACTTCCAATGTTATGTTGAAGAGCAGTGGTCATAATGGACACCTTTGTCTTCTTCCTGATCTCAAGGGAAAGGCTTTCAGCTTTTCTCTATTGAGGATGATATTGGCTGTGGGTTTATCAAATATAGCTTTTATCATGTTGAGGAATGTTCCTTCTATTCCAAGGATTTTGAGGGCTTTAAACATAAATGGGTGTTGAACTTTGTTGAATGCCTTCTCTGCATCTATTGATCTGATTATGTGGTTTTTATTTTTCTGTCGGTTGATGTGATGGATTACATTAATTGATTTTCTGATGTTGAACCATCTTTGTGTGCCTGAGATAAAGCCCACTTGGTCATGGTTTTAATGCATTGTTGGATTCTGTTGATGAAGATTTTGTTGAGGATTTTTGCATCAGTGTTTATTAGGGAGATTGGTCTGAAGTTTTCTTTTTTGTGTGTTTTCTTTGTTAGGTTTTGGTACTAGTGTGATGTTGGCTTTATAGAAAGTATGTGGTAGATTTCCTTCTTTTTTGATTTTTTGGATGAGTCTGTGTAGAATAGGCACTAGTTCTTTCTGAACATTAGATAAAATTCATTAGTAAATCCAACTGGTCCTGGACTTGTATTTTTGGGGAGGGTTTTGATTACTTCTTCAATTTTCTTGCTTGTAATTAGTTGTTCTGTTTCTTCTTTATCTAGCTTTAGGTGGTTGTAGAGTTGTAGGAATTTGTCCATTTCTGCTAAATTGTCAAACTTGTTTGCATGTAATTGTCCATAGTACCCTCTGATTATTCTTTTGATTTCTGCTGGAACTGTTGTGATTTCTACTCTTTCATTTATAATTTTGTTTATTGGTGCTTTCTCTTGTTTTTTTCTTTGTGAGCCTGGCTAGTGGCCTGTTTATCTTGTTTATTTTTTTGAAGAACCAGCTTTTGGTTTCATTGATTTTTTGGGGGGGGGGTTTCTAACATCTATTTAATTTATTTCTGATTTGACTTTTATTATTTCTTATCTTCTACTGGCTTTTGGGTTATTTTGTTTTTCTTTATCCAGATCTTTAAGGGGAGACATTAGGTTTTTTCTTTGAGTTATTTCTTGTTTCTTTATGTGAGCCTGTAATGCTATATATTTTTCTCTTATAACTGCTTTTATTGTGTCCCATAAATTTTGGAAATTTGTGTCATCATTGTCGTCCTTCTCCAGGTATTTTTTGATTTCTTCTTTTATCTCCTCATTGATCCAGTGGTCCTCTAGTAGTGTGGGCTTCAGTCTCCACATGGTGGGTGGGTTTCTTTTCTTCCTCATATGGTTTATTTCTAGTTTGATTCCTTCATGGTCTGAGAAAATAGTTGGTATGATTTCAATCTTAGTGCTTCTATTGATATTTATCTTGTGACGCAGTATGTGGTCAATCCTAGAGAATGATCCATGTGGGTTTGAGAAAAATGTGTATTCAGATTTTTTGGAGTGCAGTATTCTATAGATGTCTGTTAGACCCATGTTGTCCAGGTCCTTGTTCAGAGCTTTAGTGTCTTTGCTTATTTTTTTGTCTATTGATCAGTCCATTGTGGAGAATGGCGTGTTGAAGTCTCCTGCTATATTTGTATTTTCTTTGATACATGTTTTCATAGATGGCAATAGTTTCCTGATACACTTCTGTGCTTCTTCATTTGGTGCATATATGTTGATGGTTGTTATGTCTTCTTATTCTGTTGTCCCCTTTATCATAATGTAGTGGTCTTCTGTGTCTCTTTTAGCCTTTTTTAGTTTGAAGTCTATTTGATCTGATATAACTGTTCCTGCCTTCTTTATTTGTCCATTTGATTGTAGAACTGTTTTCCATCCTTTTATTTTCAATCTGTTTTTATATTTTGCAGTTAGATGTGTTTCCTGCAGACAGCAGAACGTTGGGTTCTGTTTTTTAATGCATCCTGCAACTCTATGTGTTTTTATTGATGAGTTTAGCCATTTGCATTTAGAGATAATATTGATAAGCTGAACCTACGCATGCCATTTTGTTCCTTTTGTATTTTTATTCCTTGAACTGCTCTTGTTTATTCTTCTGTTGAAATTGGTTTGAGGGTTTCTTGTAGTTTTTGGAGTGGGGGTTTAGTCATGACAAAATTGTAGAGTTACTCTTTGTCTGAAATTGTCCTTATTCTTTCTTTGTAGAGGAAGGAGGGCTTTGTGGGATAGAGTATTCTTGTTTCACATTTAATATTTTGGAGTTTGTTGAGAATGTCCCTCCACTCTCTTCTTGCCCATAGTGTTTCTTCATAGAAGTCTGATGTCATCCAGATTAGTTTCCCTTTATAGGTTATTTGTTTCTTCTCTCTTGTCATTCTCATTATCTTTTCCTTGTCTTGAATTCTTGGTAGTTTTGTTATGATATATTTTGCTGTATTTCTCCTGTGATCATTGTAGTTTGGTGTTCTTCTTGCTTCTTGGATGTCTACTTTCATCTCCTTCTTCATATTAGGGAAATTCTCTTCTATTAGCACTGTGAATATTTTCTCTATTCCTTAGCCTTTCACTTCACCTTTTGAGATACCTATAACTCTGATATTTCCTTTCCTAATTGTGTCAAATAGTTCTTGATATGTTTCTTCATTCCTTTTTCTTTTTACTTCTCTTTCTTTTTTAATTCTCTTTGTTCCTGTGTCTTCGAGGGTGCTGCTTCATGTCGGGGTGCCCGGGACCCCAGCCCCATGATTCAGCAGCCAAACCTGCCTGTTGTACATGTGAGCAGTGCTCTGATTGGTCAATGAATGCTATTTAAGCAACTGCCATAACGGACTCTGGGGGTGGGGGGCAGCAGAGAGGAGGCAAGCTAGAGCGAGCAAGAGAAGCAAGCAAGCAGGGGGAGAGAGAGAAGCAGGCAGGAGGCAGGCTTGTGAGGGAGAAGAACAAAGTGTCCAGAAGAAGATATATCGTGGCGTCTCTGTTGGCAGAGAGTGTGCCACAGTTTCGTTCTTCCATTTCCTCTATTCTGTTTTCATTACTTTTCCCAGAAATCTTTATCTCCTCCAGTGGCCTTTTCATTGCCTGCAATTCTTCTATTTCCTTTTTAATGTCTCATTTTCTTTCTTCAGTTGCTGTTTGCTTGTCTCATATCTTTTATTTTTCTTTTTCATTTCTTTCATTTCTTTGATTCATTTCCTTGTTTGTGTTCTTCAACTCCTTGATGGATTGCCTCATTTCATTTTTTTTCCTTCTGATTCTGAATTCTCTATCTGGTAGGCTGAGCAGTTCTTCTATTTCTTTGGTGGTTTTTGTTGACTGATCTTTTTGTGGTGAATTTCCCCCCTGTGGACTTGCTTGAGTATTTGTTTGTCTTCTTTTCCCTATCGTGTATTTTCTAATACTTTCTATTTGTTGAGAAATGGTGTTGCTATTATTGACCGACGTTCTTTCTGTATGTTCTTTCTGGGATGGCAGAGGGACTTCCAGACACTTCATTTGTGGAGTGTATTCTGAACCTTGTTTTGTTTCAATATCTCCTGTTTTTCCAGTCCCTGCTGTGAGGAATGATGTGTGTCATCTCTGCCAGCGATGCTCAGGGTTCTCTTGTGGTGTTCTTCTTCTGGTAACTCGATGAGTCCTTGTCTGGAAGGTGTCTGTTGATCTTTGTAGCCTTCTGATGTCCCGGGTTCCCTCTTTGCTTGGATACAGCCCTGGAGGGGGGTTGCATTAGAAGTGTTGCAGCTGGACCTTTGGTTGAGTCAGTCACTGGTGTTCATTTTTGAGCACTGTGAGCCTTGCAAGGCACTGCCTTTCTGGCTCACATATCTTCTGGCCAGTGCTGTTCAGTAACACCTTGAGTCCTTATTCTGTACACCCCCCAGTTGTGCAGGCTGTCAGACCTCCCTCTAGGCCTCCAGGGCTGTTTGGGCCCAATCACAGAGCAGTCTTTATCTGAGAAGTCTTTCCCTACCACTTGGGGGAGTGTTAATGGGCCTGTTTTGATTCAGACTGCCCCCCCCCCTTTTATCTCAGGGTCTTTGTGAACTTGCTGGCCCTGCCTTAGTGACTAATGCCGGGCGTAAGCCTGCAGGCCTATGCTGAGGGGTGGGTGAAAGCGTTGCCACCCTTGCTACTGCCCCTGTTACCAGATCACCAGATTTTTCCCCACATCCCCCAGGCTTTATGTGCTCACTTGTACAGTGTTTTCCCCCTGGCTTGGTTCTACTCACTGAGCGGAATGTGCAGGAAGCCTCCATCTGCGGTGCTAGAGCCTGGATGTTCCTTGATCAATCGGAGTTGCAGTATTCAGCATGTCCTGTCAGTGGCTTTTCTGGGTAGGAGTACCCTTATCGGAACTCCCCAATCGCCAGTTCTCCCTCAGTTATCATCCTTCTAGTGAGTCCAGGGTGTTCTTATTTGGTTGAAATTGTAGCATGTAAGTCTGTAGTCTGTTTTTATATAATCCTGTGCGAGCTTGGACATAGCTGTCTCGGTGTCTTTACTCTGCTGCCATCTTGCCCGTTCCAGAGCTGGTCAAGCTGGTCCATCAGCAGCTTTGTGCAAAACCCAGGTGCTCCGAATCACATTTGCTTTCTTTCCTTAGTCTGGGCTCCACTCACCAAGTTCAGCCGTCTCCCTTCACCTCCAGGGCTTTAGCGAGGGGCAAAGCAGCTTCCGCAGCCCACCAAACTTCCAGGCACCTGAGTTCTCCCTGGGGGGCAGTTCTCTTATTGCAACTCCTCTATTGCCAATTCTCCCTCAGTTATCTTCCTTCTAGTGAGTCCAGGGTGTTCTCATTTTGGTTGAAACTTGTAGTTACGTAAGTCAATTTTCCGTTTCAGTCCTAAATTCCTGTGTGAGCCTGGGCTCAGTGACCTTAGCATCTTTACTCTGCCGCCATCTTGTCCTGGTTTAAAGTCTTTCTTTCACATTTTTTTTTTAAGATTTATTTATTTGTACATACAGAACTGGGGTATAGGCCAGAGGCTCAGGGGCAGTGAGAGGATTCACCAGAGACAGAGTGGGGAGCAGAACAGGCAGATCGACGAAGTACACTGCTGAGGGGAACAGCGGGCCGGTCAGGAGAGGTCTGCCACGCCATGTGGTCTCCTCCTCCGGGGCAGGCGGGAATCGAACTCATGCTGAAGTGGCTTTAGCCTCTCAGTGCTGTGCTTTAACCCGCTGCGCCACCAGGGAGGGCCCTTCTTTAACATTTTTAATCACATCTTTTGTGGGGTTTTTTCTGCATCCTGAATCTGTATTTATTTTTTTTTTAATTTAAAGCTTCAGTTTTTATTTTCTGTTCACTACATTTTTCAGGTCATTCATTCATTTATCTGAGTTTTGCTGTATATCTTTGATTAGTTTTTTTGAGTTCTCTTGAATATTACTTTGATTTACTTTCCACATTTTCTTCCATCTCTTTAATTTTCTTTATTGTGACAATTTGACTCTCTGAGAGAGAGATACAACCTTTATCTGTTTGTGGTTTGATTTTGGAAAGTTGTTTTTTCCTTGTGATGTAACAGTAATCTAGATGACCTCTGTACCTTTTTAACAGCACATTACATATTCTTTATCCATTCATTTGTCTATGGTCATTTGAATTGAACACACATTTCTGCCATTGTAAAAATGCTGTTGTGATCATGGATGAATCTACTTTCATTTTTGGGGGGCTACATTCCCAGAGACAGGGTTGCTAGATCATTCTGTTTAATTTCTTGGGGAAACACCATCCTGCTTTACATAGTGGTGCAATATTTTACTTTCCCACAAGTAGTAATAAGGGTTTCAATTTCCCCTTACCTTTTCTATCATTTGTTATCTTCTATGTTCTTTTTTGGTTCGTTTGTTTATTTTGGGTAGTAGACTTCTGTGTGAGGCAATATTTCATTGTAGTATTATAATGTTTAGACAATAAGCATCTTTTTAAATGCTTTTGACCATTTTATGTGTGTATATATACTGTGCACATATCTACTTTGGAGAAATACCTACTCAGCTTCTTTGCTCATTTAGTATTTGGATTCCTTGTTTTTTCTTTTTCTTTTTTTTTTTTTTTGTTATAGAAATTCTTTATTTCTTCTTGTTTTAACCAGTGGAAACATTTTTGATTTTTACAACTGGTAAGGATGAGTTTTCCACTACTATCTCTTGAGTAGAGGTAAGGACTGCTGCTAAGCATCCCATGACACAATGGATAAACACTACAACAAAGTCTTTCCCAACCCAGATTCCCAGTAATGATTCTGACCATGGAAAATCCTGCCCTAAAAATTATGTGTTGCGAGATATGATGTGAGGGAGATTGTTTTTACTCCCCCTGGCCAGCCAGACTAGATGTTTCCATGTTCTCAAGCTGTTTCTCTCTGGTTGTTGATAAACCTTTTCTCTTAAATAGAGAAGTAGAGAAGATCCTATTGCCTTGTTTATTAATAAACAATATTTTTAAAATGGACTTCCTTTGTTTTTCAGATTCTTAAATTCTCTATAAAGATAACCTTGCGTTTCCAGTTCGCCATGGCTTCCACCTCAAGGTAGGAGTGCTGTTTGATGAAATGGGTGGATAGGGAAACAGGGTAACAAGATGGGAAGACAGATGGAAGGATAGAATGGCCATACATCTGCCTGAGCTGTGAGACCAGAGAACCACCAAAAAGCCCCAAAAAGCCAAAAACCAAAACCAAGGAGTAGCCTAATAAAAACAGTACCCCATCAGGCTCCAAGAACAACAACCATGGGTTTTATTTTGTAAACATAGTAAACAAAGTATTTATTATATCCACAAGTGGCTGACTGTCTCATTCAGATAGTGTCAGTGATGGTCACCACTGGTCACAGGTGTGCTGGACAGCACTGGCCAATAGTGATGGTCACTACTGGTCCCTCAGAGGTTGTGTGAGTGACACATTTTGTTAACAGCTCTTTGTGAGTTGTTGGATTACACCGGCAATCAACAGCTCTTTGAGACTTCATGCCCAGGGCCTTTGATCCAGTCCCTGAGAATCCTTCAACTTCTCTTCTTGGAGATCAGCTGCTGGATACTTTTCTTCCTTCTTTGGAGGCCAGGAGCAGAGTCTTCCCCCTCTTCTTCATTTGGAGGCTGGTGTTATCTCTCCCCTTTTGAGGCTAGCATCTTCTCTCTCCCAGCTCTCTTCTTTTTTCTTTTTAAGATTTATTTATTTATGCATGAAGAACTGGGGTACAGGCAGAGGTGCAGGAGTGTGAGAGGATTCACCTGAGACAGTATGGAGAGCAGAATAGGCAGATTGATTGATGAAGTACACTGCTGAGGGGAGTAGTGGGCTAAACGGGAGAGGCCTGCTGTACCATGTGGTCACCTCCAGGTTGGGGGATTGAACTCGCACTGAAGTGTATGTGGCCTGCTTGCAGTGCTATGCTTTAACCTGCTGCACCACCAGGGAGGACTAGCCCCAGCTCTCTTCTAGCCAGTCTTGTATCCTCTTTCAGGATGCCCCCACTCACAGGTCTTACTGGATCGTTTGTCAATCCTGTGGCTCATTGGACCATTTACCAATCAACTCCTAGCACCTGATTGGTCCATTTCACGATCCAGAAAGAATACTGTTACATAAAAAGGCTCTGAGGAGCAACTACCACAACAGACTTGTGGATCAGCAGGGTTAAAGAACACCACTGCTGCAGCTGAAACTTGCTCTTGAGGCAGCTGGGTCTTGGTAACAAAACTCTGATTGGAACATTTTTCAATCCTGTGCCTGATTGGACCATTTAACACCAATAAGTTCATAGCTCACACCTGATTGGTCCCTTCCACAGTCAAGGTAGTACACCATTATATAAAAGTTCTGTGGGGAGTGGCCCTCCCTGGTGGAACAGCGGGTTAAAGCACAGCACTGAGAGGCTAAAGCCACCTTGGCATGAGTTTTATCCCCACCTGCCCGGGAGGTGACCACATGGCGTGGCAGACCTCATTTGGCCCACCCACTGCTCCCCTCAGCAGTGTACTTCGTTGATCTGCCTGTTCTGCTCCCCACTCTGTCTCTGGTGGGTCCTTTCACCGCCCCTGCACCTCTGGCCTGTACCCCAGTTCTGTATGCAATTAAATAAATCTTAAAAAAAAAAAAAAGTTCTCTGGAGAGCACAGCTGACTTATGGTGAAGCAGCGGGTTGAAAGAACTGCTCCTACTGGCTCCCACTGGTGAGGTGACAAAGTTCTGGTCACAATTACATAAGCATTTATTCCTCTGATTTTGAGTGGCCAAGTCTATGACAATTTTGGCTTTTAGTCCTCTGGCTTCATTGACTACTTGGTGTATGAGAAGCAAAAATGAGAAGAGGTAGTGGACAAGGTTAAAGAGAGGGCAAACCTATCTTTAAACAGGATGTGTGTGTGTGTGGTGGGGTCAGATGATATTGTACTAGTATCTACACTTGGCCTAAAAATATGATTTACAATACTCATCTTTCAAGACTTAAGACAGTTGACCCGGGACTGCAGGCTTTTCTATAAGGGTTTGAATGTTATGTGTAGAAGATGTTTAGGACCTGGGAATCAACTGCAGCTCTGGTGGTGAGATTGCTAGAAACCCCACCTGGGCATGTCTGGATCTCCGGCTAGTAATCTGGTGATGTCAGGGAAGGAGAGGTGTGGAGATGGTGGCTGAGAACCTGGCTCAGTCCAAGGACCATGGAAGATCTCCTTTTCTATTCTACTCAGGACTTGATAAATTCCTCACACCTTCAGAGTTCAGACCTCTACTTCATCCTCCAGCATAGAAGCTAGTGTAGTCAGTGCCTGAAAAGTGAGGTTAGAGTATTCCTTTAATGCATCTAAACTCCAAAGTCTTCAGAGAGGTAATATTAAGGGGAAGGATGTCCTAAAGAAATTCTGCAGAGTTTTGTGGACTCCACCCCCTACTCCAGCTTTCTGGATTTCACCCCTCACTCCAGTAATTGGAAAACTACAACTCCCAGCATTACCAAGGAGAGAACTGCGAGAACGCAAGGGCGGAGCTAAGCAGGCATTCTGGGACGTTGGGGGATAAATAGAGAGTGGTTTTCCAACTATTGCTCTGGAAAGGTGATGGCTTTCTCTCTCTGGAGCAACGGTTCTCAATCTTTGTATGGGGGCTAGCAGTTTTAGTTTGTTACTAGAGCTCTAAGTTAACTGAGCTGGTAAGATATTCTAGTTACTTTTTCCTCTCTTTCCTTAGGTGGTTCCTTTCCTTTCCCCTTTTGGTAAATAAACCCATTACTTTTTTGTGTGTGTCTGCAGAAAATTAGGACCCACTGATAGGCAGCCCAAGTTTACTCTGGGCTACTCTGTAACAATAATACCTATATTGTCTCTTAAAAATAGGATTGTTGTCACACAGGTCAAAACCTGGAAAGCTGCAGTGTCCATCTTGGCAGAACAGGCAATAATATTTCTGGTTCCTCACTACTCTCTTCCATCCCCAGTGATGGCTAAATATAGAGAGACATTTTGATCAGAGCCTCTTAGAAAATAGGTGTGTTCTGGCCACCTGTTTTACTCTTTTTTCCTCACCTCACTGTGTCTGCAGATTACCAGTTTTTTTCTCTCTCCCTGTTTCTTTTGTAGAATCTACTCAGTCATCTCTTCTAGACCATCTACCCTATGAACCTCACCATCATCTATCTAAAATAGTACCCCTAGTCCTTCTCCTTTATTACACTCTACCCCTTATCCAGGATAAAGGATGACCTTCTCCATCCCTACCTAATTCCATCCTGCTTAACTACTTGGTTGTTGACCTGTTGTCATCAGTAAGATGGTGAACAGAGTAAGTGACATGCAGATATTGTGTAGCATGTCCCCACTGCCAGTCCCTGGGCAGTACCTGCTCACAATCAGTGCTCATTAAATACAAGAATCTCTTGCCATTTTTTTTTGTTCCTACAGCCACCAATGATAGTTCGAGTAGCAGAAAGATGTCATATATGAAGGAAACCACCTGAAAATCCAATTGGACCCTGTATTTGAAAAGTGAGAGTTAAAATAGGGAGATTTTGAAAATTTGGGATGTGGGAAATTTTTATTGCCAAATGAATAAGAGAAAGGGTAGGGATTAGTAAAACAGAAGTATGAAGACAGATGTTGGGGCCACTGACTGAGGAGACTATAGTGTGTATTACTACAGCTACCCACACACTGTGGTCCGTTGGTAATGACTGTGGCCCCTGGATTTATCCTCTATTCAGAATATTTTATTTTAGAAGGAAAAGAAATATGTGACTTCTCTTGCCTCCCCTCAAATAAATACTTCTGCACTTGAAGAATAATCTGTGTTTGTCTGGAAAACTTACTTATCAGGCACTGTGCCTGATGATGATGTCAGGTCTTAAATACCATTCAAGCTCAGATGCTATGCAGTGCTCTCTTCTGGGGTGGTTCTTTAACGGATTTTTTTGTTGTTTTTTATTTTGTATTTTGCTGAAGCACTGGCTTCCCTCAATGGCTCCCTCTTCTGTTTCCTGTTGTAGTGGACTCACCTCTGGGAAAGGTACCAGTTTAAAGCTAAAATCCACAAAGCTGCTTGAGATTCTGAATGCACTGGAGGAGGAATCTGGCTACAGCAAAGAAGAGATCTTTATTACCCCACCTGATAATGCTGCAGGGGATTTTACTGACGAGGACTCAGGTGATGAGGATGGCTGGCGAGATGTCCACCTGCCTGGTAGTGTGCTCCATGCTTCAGTTGTGCCTGAGGATTCCATCCATGGGAAAGAAGAGGTTGACCTACAGATACAGCCAGCCACAAAGAAACTGAAGACAATAGTGGAACCTCAGCGTGTTTGGACCAAAAGAGATATACAGCCAGACTTCAGTAGTTGGACAGCATCAGATCCTCACATGGAGGATCTCAAAAGTCAGGAGCTGAGTCCTGTAGGACTCTTTGAATTGTTTTTTGATGAAGGAACAATTAATTTCATCGTTAATGAAACCAATCGATATGCTTGGCAGAAAAACGTCAACCTGAGTCTTACTATCCAGGAATTAAAGTGTGTGTTAGGCATTTTGATTTTAAGTGGGTATATCTCTTATCCACGGAGGAGGATGTTTTGGGAAACATCTCCTGATTCACATCATCATCTTGTAGCTGATGCAATTAGAAGGGACAGATTTGAACTGATCTTCTCATACCTGCATTTTGCAGATAACAATGAGCTGGATGAAAGTGATAGGTTTGCTAAGATCAGACCTCTCATTGTCCGAATGAACTGCAATTTCCAGAAGCATGCTCCCTTAGAAGAGTTCTACAGTTTTGGTGAGTCCATGTGTGAATACTTTGGCCATCGGGGTTCTAAGCAACTGCCTGTGGGGAAGCCCATGCGCCTAGGCTACAAGATCTGGTGTGGGACCACCAGCACAGGCTATTTAGTGTGGTTTGAGCCATCGCAAGGCACATTGTTCACCAAACCAGACAGGGGCTTGGACCTAGGAGGTAGTATGGTGGTAAAGTTTGTAGATGCGCTTCAGGAGCGTGGCTGTCTGCCATACCACATATTTTTTGACAAGGTTTTTACAAGTTTCAAACTGATGTCCATTTTGAGGAAAAAGGGGATAAAGGCCACAGGAACTGTTCGTGAGTATAAGACTGAGTGTTGCCCCCTTAAAGATGTTAAAGAACTAAAGAAAATGAAGAAAGGAACATTTGATTACAAAGTTGATGAGAGTGATGAGATTATTGTGTGTCGCTGGCATGATAGCAGTGTGGTCAATATCTGCTCTAATGCTGTGGGCATAGAGCCTGTGGGGCTGACCAGTCATCACTCGGGAGCAGCCAAACCACGGACCCAGGTCCATCAGCCATCTCTAGTGAAATTGTACCAGGAGAAGGTAGGAGGTGTTGGCCGGATGGACCAGAACATTGCCAAATACAAGGTGAAGATTCGAGGCATGAAGTGGTACTCAAGCTTCATTGGCTATGTCATTGATGCTGCCCTCAACAATGCATGGCAGCTACACCGGATCTGCTCCCATGATGCCCAGGTGGACCTGTTGGCGTTCCGAAGATACGTGGCCTGTGTATATTTGGAAAGCAATGCAGATACATCATCCCAGGGGAGGCGAAGCAGGCGCCTGGAAACTGAGAGTCGCTTTGATATGATTGGTCACTGGATCATCCACCAAGAAAAAAGGACTCGGTGTGCCCTCTGCCACTCACAGACCAATACTCGCTGCGAGAAGTGTCAGAAGGGTGTTCATGCCAAATGCTTTAGGGAGTATCACATCAGGTGATGCCTGGATGTGCCTATGGATGTTTGCTTTATGAATTGTAATACTTGTGTTATTTTTGTGTAGGGAAAACAGACCTGAGTACCTGATGTTGCATTTTCCCTCTATCTCCATTACAATTATATTTTCATTGTCCTCATTTATATCTTCTTATTTAAATTAATATTTATTTTAGTGTAAATGTGTTAAATCTGTATTTGTACTTTATTTTAACTTATGGGCCTCCCTTTTTTTCAAATAGGGCAGACAGATATAACCAAAAACTTTAGAGAAACTTGTGTGTATTGACTACAATCTAATATATAGGTAATAGTATATTAATATTGTATAAATATGATGAAAGATCATATCATCATATTTACCTCTTTGTGTGTTTTTAATTTGTTTACATTCTTGTTTATTTTTTCACATTATAGCATTTCTTCTCCCTGATGAGGTCACCATTGATTTCCACCACCAAATTGTCCACATTCCTGGACTAACCTCCACCATACTCTGGTCACCTGTTCTCTGTTCTCTCCCTTTCCACCTCACTCCATCCCCTGGGGTGTCTCAGATCTATGGGATCAAGCCTTATAGTTTGTCTTTTGTTTGATCTTTTGTTTGGTTTCTCTAGATTCCATATAGAAATAAGTCATCCAGTACTGTTCAGAATAATCCCTTCCAGTTTCATCTATGTTGCCACAAGTGACGTGAGTTTATCGTTTTTGATCACTGAGTAGTTTTCCATTGTATAAACATGTACCATATCTTCTTGACATTTATGTTGTTTTCATATGTTGGCTTTTTAAATAGTGGTGTAATAAACATAGGCATGCAGGTTTTCTTTTGAATTAATATTTTTCTGTCTTTGGGTAGATACTTAAGAGTGGAATTCCTCAAAATACTAATTTTTTTTCCATAGGGGATAGACCAGTCTGCATTCCCACCAGTAGTGTAAGAGGATTCCTTTTGGGCTACACCCTTGCCAGCACTTGTTTGTGGTTTTATTGATACGGGCCATTCTCACAGGTGTGAGGTGGTATCTTGTGGTTTTAATTTGCATTTCCATAACAATAAGCAGTGACAAACCTTTTTTTTTTTTTTTTCCATATGTCTGTTGGACATCTACAGTTCTTTGTAGAAATGCCTATTTTGGGCCCTCCCTGGTGGTGCAACAAGTTAGGGTGCAGCACTGCAAGCTGGCTGCAGCCACTGCAGTGCAAGTTCAATTTCTGACCCAGGAGGTGATCCACACGGCATGGTAGATCTCTCCTGACCCGTCCGCTGCCCCCTTCAGCAATGCACTTCATAGATTTATTTGTTCTGCTCCCTATTCTGTCTCTGGTGAATCTTCTCACCACCTCTGAACCTCTGGCTTGTATCCCAGTTTTCTATGCACAGATAAATAAATCTTAAAAAAAAAGAAATGCCTATTTCACTTTTCTGCCCATTTATTTGATTGAGTGGTTTTCTTTTTCTTTTTCTTTTTTTAAAGATTTATTTATTTATTCATACAGAACTGGGGTACAGGCCAGAGATGTGGAGGGTGAGAGAATTCACCAGAGACAGAGCAGGGTACAGAACAGGCAGATCGCGAAGTACACTGCTGAGGGGAGCAGCAGGCGTGTCAGGAGAGGTCTGCCGCCCCATGTGGATCTCCTCCAGGGCAGGCGGGGGTCGAACTCATGCGGAAGTGGCTTAAGCTTCTTTGTGCTGTGCTTTAACCCACTGTGCCACCAGGGAGGGCCCTGAGTGGTTTTCTTTTTGTTGAGTTGTGTAAGTGTTCTGTAGATCTTCAGTATTAATCCTTTATCAGATATATGATGTGGAAATATTTTCTCCAGTTCAGTAGAGTGTCTTTTTTCTGTCACTATCTCTGTACAGAAAATTTTGAGTTATTAGTAGTTCCATTTGCTTATTTTTCCCTTTATTTTCCAGGTTCTGTAGATGAGTGTTTTACCTATGTTTTCTTTTTTGTATTTATGGCTTCAAGTTTCACATAAAAATTTTTTGTCAATTTTGACTTAATTTTTGTATGTGATGTGAGCTAGTCATCTAGCTTCATTCTTTTGCATGTGGCATTACAGTTTCCTCAACATCACTTATTGAAGAGTCTTTCCTCATTCCAGTGTGTGTACTTTGCACCTTTGTTATATATTAGTTGTCCACAATGTGTTGGCTTATTTCTGAACTCTTAATTCTATTCCACTGGTCTTTATGTCTGTTTTTGTTGCAGTCCCATGTTGTTTTGAATGTTATGACTTTATAGTATAGTTTGAATTCCAGAAGAGTGATACCTCTATTTTTTCACCTTTTTAGTCAGGAAAGCTTTGCCTTTTAGGTGTTTTTTAGATGTCTGTGTATGTAGCTCCATACAAATTTTAGTAATCATTGTTCTATTTCTTTGAAGAATTGGGATTTTTATTGTGATTGCACTGAATATGTAAATTGTTTTGGATAAAATGGACATTCTGACAATGTTGATTCTTCCCATCCATGAGCAAGGTAACTCCATTTTTTCTTGTCATCTCATGATAAAAGTCTTTCACTTCCTTTGTTAAGGTTTATTCACAGGCATTTATTTTTGGTGAGATAGTAACTTTCATAATTTCCTCTTTTCTAGTTCATTATTTGTATATAGGATAACAGATTTTTGCTTGTTAATTTTCCTGCTACACTGAACTGGTTTATTTCAAAGAGTTTTTCCATTGAGTCTCTGGGTGTTACCCTTTTGTATTGTATCATCTGCAAACAATGATAGCTTTACTTTTTCCCCAATTTGTATTCCTTTCATTGCTTTTCTTGCTGAATTGTTTTAGTTTGTATTAAATAGTGATAGTGAGAGTGGACATCCTTGTACTAGATCTTAGTGGAAGGCTCCCAGTTTTTCACCATTGAGATAGATTCTAGCTCTGGATTTGTCCTATCTGGCTTTTTTTATTTTAAGATACATTCCATTTACCCCTAGTTTTTCAAGAGTTTTCGTTATAGATAGATACTGACTTAAGGAATCTTTCTCAGCATCTAATGATGTGATCATATTATTTTCTTTACTTTTTGTTAATATGGTGCAATATATTGATTGATTTTCAGATGTTGAACTGTCCTTGTATTTTTTCCTAGTATAAGTTCCACTTAGATATAGTGTGTAATCTCTTTTTTTTTCTTTTTAAAGATTTATTTATTTGTGCATACAGAACTGGGGCACAGGCCAGAGGCTCAGCGGCAGTGAAGGGCTTCACCAGAGACAGAGTGGAGAGCAGAACAGGCAGATCGATGAAGTACATTGCTGAAGGGAGCAGCGGGCGGGTCAGGAGAGGTCTGCCACGCCAGGTGGTCACCTCCGGTGTAGGGGGGAATCAGACTCATGCAGAAGTGGCTTTAGCTTCTTAGTGCTGTGCTTCAACACACTGCGCCACCAGGGAGGCCATAGTGTGTAATCTTTTTAGTGCATTGTTGTATTCAGTGTGCTGTGGCTTATAAAAAATTTTTATGTCTTCATTAGAGAGATTGTTCAGTAGTTTTTTTCTTTGTGTTGTCTCTGGTTTTGGTATTATTATAATGTTGACCCCATAAAATGTATTTGGAGGAATTACTTCTTTCTAGATTTCTAGACTTTGAACAGGATAGGTATTAGTTTGTCTTTGAAGGTTTGGTAGAACTCATTTGTGAAGTCATTTTTGGGGGGGAGGGGTGCAAATTTGATTACTATTTCAACTTCCTTGCTTCTGATTGGTTTGTTTGTCTATTCCCTATTCAGTAGTGGTCAATTGTATTATTCTAAGAATCTGTCCACTTTGTTGTTGAAGTTGAATATAAATGTTTATAGTAATCCCTTGTCATTCTCTGAATGTCTGCAATGTCTGCTGTAATTTCTTCCCTTTCATTCTTGATCATATTTATTTATCCTATTTCATTCTTGATTCCTCCTTTTTTTAGTGAGCCTAGCTAATTGTTTGTCTGTTTTGTTTATTTTTTGAAGCACTACCTTTCAGTCTCATTTATCTTTTGTATTGTCTTTTTGATTTCTATTTCGTTTATTTTGGTTCTTTTGTTACTTCTTTCTACTGGCCTTTTGTTGTTTTTTCCTAGTTCCTTGAAATGAGACACAAGGTTATTTATTTGAACAAAGAAATTCCTAGTTTCTTATTGAAGTAAATTGCTTTTGCTGTGTGCCATGGATTCTGAAAGGCTGTGTACATATTTTCATTTCCCTCAAGGAATTTTTAAATTTCTTATTTTATTTCCTTATTAACCAAGTGGTGGTTAATAGTGTATTGTGGCCTCTATATATTCTTTTTCCTTGTTTTCTTTTTGTAGTTGATTTGTACTTCAATACCTCTATGGTACTGAGAAGATGTTTGGTATGATTTCTATGTTCCTGAATTTGTAAATGTTTGTCCTGTCACACAATATTGGTCAATCCTGGCGAATAACCCATGTACACTTGAAAAAGTGTATATTTGGCTTTTTGCAGTTGGAGGAGGGTGGAGTTTAGTACCACTTAAATACCTATTAGACCCATATGTAGTTCCTTGTTCAGGGCAACTTTGTCCTAATATACGTTCTCTCTCATTTATCTGTCCGTTTGTGAATATGAATTATTGAAGTCTCTAATAACCACATGAATTTTTTCAGTCTTTTCAAATTTGATAGTAGTTGCCTGCTATATTTTGTTTCTCCTTTGTTTGGTGGGTATATACTTATGACTGTTTTCTGAGTATTGTTCCCTTGATCATTGTACAGTGTTCACCTAGCCTGTTTCTTGTTACCTTTTTTAAGCTAGAGTCTATTATGTCTGAATAAGTATGACAATGCTTATCTTCTTTGGGTGACATTTGCCTATAGAATTGTTATCCATCCATTTGCTTTCAGTCTGTTTTTATGCTTGGTACTGAGGTATGTTTCCTAGCGGCAGCAGAAGGTTAGATTTTGTTTCCTAATGCAACCACATACTCTGTGTCTTTTTATTGGTGAGTTCAGACAATTAACATTTAAAGTGATTATTGACATCTAAATGCCATCTCTGCCATTTTGTTCCTAGCTTTGTCTTTCTATTTAATTCCTTCTTCAGTTCTTTTTGCTTAGTTCAGTTCTTTTGTTTGTCAGTTTTATGTGCTAAGGCCTAAATATTTCTTGGGCAGGAGTTATTGGATGCAAACTCCCTAAGATTTGTCTGAGAAGGTCCTTATCTATCATATGTGAAGAAAAAACTTGAAGATAGAGTACTCTTGGCTGCCTTCTTTTTTCCTGGATTATTTTGAATATGTTTTTCCATTCTATTCTTGACCTTAGGTTTTCTTTAGATGTCCAAAGAAAGTGTTAGTCTAATGGGTATCCCTAATGGGTATAGGTTATCTGTTTTTTCCCCCTGATCAGCTTCATAAATTTTTCTTTGTCTTAGATGTTTGGGAGTTTTATCATGTATCTTACTGTAGTTTTCCTTTTATCTAGGTTATTTGGTGTTCTTTTTGCTTGTTGTAATTTTATCTTTATTTCTTTAGGTTAGGGAAGGTCTCCACTATTTCCCTAGATATATTCTTAGTATCCTTCTCTCTGTCTTCTGGGATCCTTATCATTCTTTAATTTTCTTTCTTCATGATGTCATATAATTCTCAATGTGCTTCTTCATTCTTTATCCTTTGTTTCTTTCCTATCTTATGCTTTTTCATTTTTGAGATCATGGATTTGTTCTTTGATTTATTCTACTACCATGGTTTTCTTTTTCTTTTATTTTCCACCTACAGTTCTGTCCTGTTGTTATTTAAAGTTCAATTTTCTGTTTGTTGGTTGTTTTTTTTTCATAGTATTTATCCCCTTCTCAATTTTCTGTATGTTATTCCCATTCTTAAGATTTTTTTTTTTAACCATGGTCATCTTGAATTATACATCTGATAGGTAAAGAAGGTCTTCCATGTCTTTGTGACATGGTTCTGAGATTTTGTTTCCTTTTTGTGGTAGTGTTTTCCCCCCATAAGGCTCCAGCCCTGTTCTTGTGGCTGAGAGAGCTGGGGAAGAGCACTGGATCAAGAGGCTGAGGCTAGATCAAGGTGACTGGGAACTCACCTTGCACTTCTTGGGTGTTACTGGGAGCCTGTGATGTAAAGATGGGCCCTACAAAGTCCTGAAGGACTTATGTCACCCCTAAGGAGCTGGTGGCTGGACCTGAAGTCAGAAGTGGTTATCAGGGAGTTTCTTTTTTTTTTTTTTTTTTGTTTAACTTTTAAAAAAGATTTATCTATGCATACAGAACTGGGGCACAGGCCAGAGGTGCAGGGGCAGCAATAGGAT
>NW_004567172.1:137142-138268 GCF_000260355.1 Condylura cristata | reverse complement strand
TTTTTTTTTTAAAGATTTATTTATTTGTATATACAGAACTGGGGTACAGGCCAGAGGCTGAGGGGTGGCGAGAGGCTTCACCAGAGATAGAGTGGGAAGCAGAACAGGCAGATCTACAAAGTACACTGCTGAGGGGAGCAGCGCCATGTGGTCACCTCCTGGGGAGGTGGGAATTGAACTCATGCGGAAGTGGCCTTATCTTCTCAGTGCTGTGCTTTAACCCACTGCGCCACCAGGGAGGGCCACCTTCTCTCTCTTTTTTAATCAAATGCACTGTTTATTTGTAGATAATTATTGTTGGGATAGGTTTGAAAGATGGACACTTTATCTAGTATCTGAGAGAGTGTAAATCTGTGCAAGGTTTCTGAAAGTAACTTCATAAGGGTTATCCAAAATTTTTAAAAGTTGATAACAATTGAATAAATGTTCACTCCATATTGATCTAAGTAAAAGGGGAAGAATTCTCCTGTCAGTAGAATTTCAATGGCTAATTATTGAAGGAAGGATGGAAATAAAATACTGCTATTTGGCAAATACCACAGTAAAAAAAAATTGCAGGTAGAAACTCAGTGTATGTAAACTTATAAGGGCAATACATCCCCTCATGAGATAGTCTCCAGTCCTCAGTTGATAGATCACACACAGGCTTTGTCAACTAGTCAAAATTAATAGCCCACTGGTAATGAGACATGTAGACATCATGTATCATTCCCCCACTCAAGACTTCCCAGTTTTAAAGGCTTTTTGGATGGTTACTAAATTAATGAAAATGATTTTTTTGACACTGTAAAATATAAAATGTCCATTCAATGTACAAGACAGACAGATGGATTTTAATGTAATAGGATACTCCAAAACACATTGATATTAATTCATAGTTTACATTGCAAATACCTTTATGAAATACTACTTGTGGAATTTTAGTGTAATATCAAAGGAGAATATTTTCAGTTGTCTGGAAATGCCCCTAAAATAATCCTCCCTTTGTAATTATATACAAATCTCTGTGAAGATGAGTTTCCTTCACAGAGCTAAATCAAAATAATGAAGAGCAACAGATGAAATGCACAAGCAAATAAAAGAGACTCTAGTTGCCTTCTATTGAAGATGTGTGAGAATATAAAAC
>NW_004567172.1:128901-134744 GCF_000260355.1 Condylura cristata | reverse complement strand
CACTCTGTCCCTGGTGAATCCTCTCACCCTCCACATCTCTGGCCTGTACCCCAGTTCTGTATGAATAAATAAATAAATCTTTAAAAAAAAAATCTGGGCCTCCTTGGTGGCACAAAGGTTTAAGTCTCAGCACTATGAAGCTATCAGCAGCTACTGCAGCAAAAGTTTGATCCCCAGCCAGGAAGCTGACCCACATGGCACAACTGACTTCTTCTGTCTTGCCTGTTGCTCAGCAGTGTGTTTCAGTCAGTGCACCTGTTCTGTTTCTCACTGTTTCTGGTGAATTCTCTCAATACTCCCTCCTCTGGCCTGTACCCCAGTTCTTGTAAGCATAAATCTTTTTTTTTTTTTAGTGGTGAGATTTTTAAGTGTTATTTTAAAATAACTTAATAAACCATCTTCTAAATTGGTTTATCATCTAAATTTCTCAATATTGTATAGATATAATTGGGGAAAAAAAGCTCTCTGGGTTCCTATAATTTCAAAGAATGTAAAGGATTGAAAGTGGTAGGGTTTGCAGGGTGGGGGAACCTGAAGAGAATGTAATGGAAATCAAGAGCCAGCTGGAATTAATCAGCTGCTAGCTTTTAAAGAGGAAGCATTCATCAGCCCCTTTAAAGAAGAAGGATCTACTTGCCTCCAAAGAGAAGTCAGTCCACAGCCAGCCCCTAAAGCAAGAAGGGGGAGTAAAGCAGTTAGCCTTCAAAGAGGAAGCATTTATTGGACCACCTTCAATGAAGAAGGGTTCTGCTCCCAGCCTCTGAAGAGAGAAAAGCTTCAAGCATTGGACCTCCGTGGGATTCAGTGGACCTTTGTAGATCTCCTAACCTCCACAGACTTCTAGATACTCAGCCAGTGCACTTGCCTCTGTCCTGCCTCTGACATCACTTGCAAGTAGCATGGTGGGGCTCAGTCCAGGTGTCTCACTGAGCTGTCCAAAGCTTCTGGTTTTCTGGCACTTTAACAGGGGGCTGAAGCTAAAGAAGTGGACTCCCGATGGAGGAACGCTCACGTTAGGGTGAATAGCTCCAAGTGAAATTTGAACAAAGAATTGGTAAGCGTGGAGACTCTGATAGGAAATAATACTGGATTGCAGAAGCAGCCCCTGGGATTCAGCATTTTTTGGGATTCAGCATTTTTTAGTATCGTCAGCCATTCTAGGGTCAGCTATTCCTGACCTCATTATGCTGATCTTTTAGAAAGCTGTTGTGTGACTCCTAAGGACATGGGGAAGTCTGCAGAAGCCAACCCCAGAGGAGAAAATTTGAGAGACTTTGCAGGTAGCTGAGTGACTGAAACTGTACTCATATTTGCTGCTGTTAAAACCCAGAGGGAAAGGAGATCTTTCTAGGTATCTCACTGAGTTGTCTAAGTGTGACCATTTGTTGGGTTGATCAGCTGCTGCAGCTGCTGTTTACAATGTTACTTGTCCCATGCTATGCTGGCACATCTTGGCAGCTCTGGTGAGCATCTCCTGTTGTGTGTCCTGCTGTTGGATCCTGGCCTATTTTTGTTTGGAATAGGGGTTCCAGTTCTTCAGTGGCAGGAAGATGCCATTTTGGGAGCATGGTTTTTTGTTTTGGGTACGAATACCATGCCTTCAGTGGCAGGAAGATGCCATCTTATACACCTTTTATTTAAGACTTCAAAACACTGGACACTACTTGAAGTGAGATAACTGGCCACTTGCAGCCTCAGTGACTCTTTGTTTCCTTGTTGGCTCAATAAATTCTGTTATTGTTGTTCCCTGAGTCTGAGTGGTCTTGTAATTGTGCATGTGGGTGACATGACTGGTAAACTATTTGGGCACTGCCCTTGGCCAGTTTTAGTGCCCCTTATTGCCCACTATTCATGCCACCTCCTGGTGCTTTTGATTCCTTAACTCTCTGACCTTCAGACTGCTGCAGTGTTACCTCATCTTCTGCATGTGGTTTTTGTTTGGGATTTTGGGATACGATGGACACTATCTGGGCCTATTGTGGCCTTAAAAACTTTCCATTTCCCTAATTTCCTATACATTAAATAAAGCTTGTTGTTGTTGGACCCTGAGTCTGAGAAGTCTTGCAATTGTGCACACAGGTGTGTACCCACTGATAGAGACCTGTTACTGAATTCACCCTTAGCATTGTTTGAGCTCTTTTTTTGTTCTGCACTTGGGGAAAGTGCTTCTTGGGGATGGGAGAAATATAAGATATAAAAATGAGACAAAGTCTGAAACCCAAAAACTGCCTGGAAGACAAATCTTTAAAAGTAAATTTTAGAAGGGCATGTTTACAGAAGAGATGATGAAACTCCTTTCAGGTACAGATATTGGACAATGATATGCTGGTAAATTAGTTATCCCAGTCTCCAAACAATCCAAAACCAAATAGGCAATCAAAACCCTTATTAGCAGTGTTCACCTTTTCTCATACTCTAAAATACTTCCACATTGGTCATTTATTAAAAAATAATATAATAGTTTATTTCTACATCATTTTGTGAATTTTTCCATCTCAGTTGTAATCCCCGTGGGCTTCCCATCACCAAATCACCTGTGTGCCATGACCATAGTCCAGTACACTACCCCCCTACTCCATTTTTGATCCCATTCCCCACTCCACCCTGATAAAAAGCCCTGGTATATAGTTATTTAAAGAACCCCCTGGTTCTTTATGTTCCTGCTATGAGTGAAGATGTCTGGCATTTTCTGTTTTCTTTCTGGCTTATTTCACTAAACATTCTCCATCCAAGTTGCTGGAAAATGGATGAGTTTATCTATTTTGATTACTGAGTAATATTCCATTGTGTATATGTACCACATCTTCTTAATTCAGTCATCCATTTTTGGGCATTTGGGCTGTTTCCTTGTCTTTCCAATTGTGAATAAAGCAGCAATAAACATGGGGGTGCAGGTATTTTTTTCAATCAGTGTTTTTGTGTCTTTTGGGTAGATACCTAGGAGTGGGATTGCTGGATCATATGGAAGCTCCATTTTTAGCAGTTTGAGGAACATCTAAACAGTTTCCAGAGTGGTTGTACTAGTTTGCATTCCTACCAGCAGTGCAGGAGAGTTCCTTTTTCTCCACATGCTCGCCAACATTTGTTGTCGCTAGTTGTTTAAGATGTGCCATTCTCACTGGGGTGAGGTGGTATCTCATTGTAGTTTTAATTTGCATCTCCCTTTTATATGTTTGTTGGCCATCTGCATTTCTTCTTTGGAGAAGTGTCTTTTTAGCTCTTCTGCCCATTTTTCGATGAAGTTGTTTATTTTTTTGTTGAGATTCATCAGTTCTATGTATAGAACTGATCAATTTCTGTGATCAATCCTTTATTGTTAGTTTTGTTTGAGAATTTTTTTCCTCAATCAGTAGGATGTCTGTTTGTTTTTTGTAATGTTTCTTTTGCTGTACAGAAGCTCTTTAACTTGATGTAGTCCCACCTGTTTATCCTTTCCCTCACTAAACGATGGCCAATTTTAAGTTATAGGTAGCTTAGCAATCAATTTGTGAAATTATTGACATTTTAATTGGCTCTCATCAGTCATATGTGTTAGCTTCAGATTTGGAATATAGGGAAAAAATCATGAGTTTTGGGAAAAAAAAAAACCTTTTAAACCTACCATTCAGCAGCATTTCACCTTAGATCTTGAAAGTGTGACAACCATAAATCGGCAGAAGGCATAGGAGTCAAAACATTCAGCAAGTAACATATCAAATAAATGAAGATATGTTCCACTGCCTATTTGGGAGTGCTTTCTTTTTCTTGAAGTCAGAAGCTCTCTTGGGGATGATGGCAGATGATGCAAGGAAGGGCACTGAACTCCTAGCTCCCTTTACCCTGTTCATAGCCTCACAGCTGATATACATTGTTGTGGATGGCAGGCCCATCTGTTTGCTGAATGTCTGAAAGGCAGAAAACAGAATATTTCAAGGTAATAGGTTGTCTTATTTTTTTTTTTAAAGGTGAAAAATAGACTCGTTTTTCTTAGTTATGTACTCTGATAATCTAACATGATATGGAATTAAACTGATAGAGACTGCAGAAAAATGAAAATGCCAGTCTTATACTTGGGTTCATTGTTGGCAAGTGACTGCGTATGCAGAAGAATCAGCTGTGGCAGCAACTCGGTGGCTCTGTGACTATACTCAAATGGCTCTGTGACTATAACTTAAGTGATTCTGACTTGTATTTCTGTTGCTGGTATCATATGTATTAATATGAGACATGCCAATGTCAACTTTTATATTTATTTTAAAAAATTTATTTATACATATTTTATATCATTGTTCATTTTTTTAAATTTGAAATTATTTATTAGCCATCTTTTACATAGAATTGCAGATCTTATCATCTAATCTGGCCTACTTCCTTGCCTAATGTTTTTTCTCTTTTCCTTGTGCTTTTGATATTCAAAACACATGTTCATTTTGTATGCAGATCACTTTTCAAACTATCTCCTTTTTAACCACTTGTTGAATATCTATCTTCTATTCTAAACCTCTGTAAGTAAAAAAAAAAGTTATAATAGTTTATTTTTACATATTTTTCTGCATTTTTCCATTTCAGTTGCAATCCCCTTGGGTTTTCCATCACCAAATCATCCATGTGCCATCACCATAGTCCAATTAGTCCAATGCATTTCCCTTGCCCCACCGTTTTTTATCCCAGTTCCACTCTACCCCCACAAAATGTCTCTGGTATATAGCTGTTTATCGTTATCTTTATTTTCTCGTCTCTTCCATTATATTCCTGCAATAAGAGAAACCACCAGGTGTTTTTCCCTTTCTTTCTGGATTATTTCACTAAGCTCCATCCATGTTGCTGCAAAAGACATGTTGCTACAAAAGACATGTGTTTCTTTTTCTTTTTTTTTTTTGGTTGCTGAGTAATATTACATTGTGCATATGTACCACACCTTTTTAATCCAGTCATCCATTTTTTGGCATTTAGGCAGTTTCCATGTCTTTCCAATTGTGAATAAAGCAGCAATAAACATGGGGGTGCAGGTATTTTTTTCAATCAGTGTTTTTGTGTCTTTTGGGTAGATACCTAGGAGTGGGATTGCTGGGTCATAGGGAAGCTCCACGTTTAGCAGTTTGAGGAACATCTAAACAGTTTCCATAGTGGTTGTACTAGTTATCATTCCCACCAGCAGTGCAGGAGAGTTTCTTTTCCACCACATCCTCACCAACATTTGTTGTTGCTAGTTGTTTGAAGATGTGCCATTCTCACTGGGCTGAGGTGGTACCTCTTTGTGGTTTTAATTTGCATCTCCCTTACTACAAGTGATTTTGAATATTTTTTCATATGCTTGTTGACCATCTGCATTTCCTCTTTGGAGAAGTGTCTTTTTAGCTCTTCTGCCCATTTTTTGATGGGTTGTTTATTTTTGTTGAGTTTCATCAGTTCTCCACATATTTTTGTGATCAATCCTTTATCGCTAGTTTTGTGTGAGAAAATTCTTTTCCCAATCAGTGGGAAAATCTCTTTGTTTTTGTAATGTATCCTTTGCTATACAAAAGATCTTGAACTTGATGTAGTCCCATCTATTTATCCCTGCCTTCACTATTGTGGCATAGAGTGCTCTATCTTTAAAGATGTCGCTGAAGTGTATGTCGTGTAGTGTTTGGCCCATCTTTGCTTCCAGGTGTTTTATGGTTTCCTTTATGTCTAGGTCTTTTTTTTTTTTTTTTTAAAGATTTATTTATTTGCACATACAGAACTGGGTTAAAGGCCAGAGGCTCAGCGGTGGCGAGAGGCTTCACCAGAGACAGAGTGGGAAGCAGAACAGGCAGATCGACGAAGTACACTCTGAGGGGAGCAGCGGGCGGGTCAGGAGAGGTCTGCCACGCCATGTGGTC
>NW_004567172.1:128245-128801 GCF_000260355.1 Condylura cristata | reverse complement strand
CTGGGGTACAAGCCAGGGATGCGGAGGGTGAGAGGATTCACCAGAGATAGAACGGGGAGCATAATAGGCAGATCTACGAAGTACACTGCTGAGGGGAGCAGCGGGTGGATCAGGAAAGGTCTGCCACGTCATGTGGTCACCTCTGGGGCAGGCGAGGATCGGACTCCTGCGGAAGTGACTTCAGCTTCTCAGTGCTGTGCGTTAACCCACTGCGCCACCAGGGAGGGCCCATTGAGACTTTTATTGAGATGGTGTTAAATCTGTATATCACCTTTGGCAGGATGGCTGTTTTGGTGATGTTAATTCTCCTGATCCATGAGCAGGGGGTGTCTTTCCATTTTATGGTGTCTTCTTGTATTTCTTTTAACAGTGTTTTGTAATTTTCTGATAGAGGTCCTTTACCTCTTTTGTTAGGTTAATTCAAAGGTATATCATTCTTTTATTTTAATTGAAAATGGGATTTTTTTTCTTTTTTTTTATTAAAAAGTTTATTTTTACATCATTTTGCACATTTTTTTTTTCATCTCAATTGTAATCCCCACGGGTTTCCCATCAC
>NW_004567172.1:99527-128085 GCF_000260355.1 Condylura cristata | reverse complement strand
AATGTCTCTGGTCTATGGTTGTTCATTATTTTTGTTAGAAAATGGGATTTTAAAAAAAATTTCTGTTTCTTCTGATTGGTTGTTTGTGTATAGGAAGGCCTCTGATTTTTGTGTGTTGTGTTTTATATCCTGCTACCTTATTAAACTTGTTGATGGTTTGGATTAGTTTCTCTGTGGAGTTTTTAGGGTTTTCCATGTAAATTCATATATCATCTGCAAATAGGGACAATTTTACTTCTTCTTTCCCTATTTGGATACCTTGTATGTCTTTTTCCTGTCTTATTGCTCTGACTAGAACTTCCAATATTATGTTGAATAGTAGTGGCGATAGTGGATTCCCTTGTCTTATTCCTGATCTCAAGGGAAAGGATTTCAGCTTTTCTTCACTGAGGATGATATTGGCTGTGCATTTGTCATATATGGCTTTTATCATGTTGAGGAATGTTCCTTCTATTCTGAGGATTTCGAGGGCTTTAAACATAAATGGGTGCTGAACTTTGTCAAATGCCTTCTCCCGATCTATAGATATGATTATGTGGTTTTTATTTTTTTGTCGGTTGATGTGATGGATTACATTAATTGATTTTCTGATGTTGAACCATTCTTGTGCGCCTGCGATAAAACCCACGTGGTCATGGTGTATTATTCTTTTAATGCATTGTTGGATTCTCTTGGCTGAGATTTTGAGGATTTTTGCTTCAGTGTTCATTAGGGAGATTGATCTGAAGTTTTCTTTTTGTGTTTTCTTTGTTAGGTTTTGGTATTAGTGTGATGTTGGCTTTATAGAAAGTATGTGGTAGATTTCCTTCTTTTTCAATTTTTTGGATGAGTCTGTGTAAAATGGGCACTAGTTCTTTTCTGAACGTTTGGTAAAATTCATTTGTAAATACATCTGGTCTTGGGCTTTTATTTTTGGGGAGGGTTTTGATTAGTTCTTCAATTTCCTTTCTTGTAATTGGCCTGTTTAGCTGTTCTGTTTCTTCTTTATCTAGCTTTGGTTGATTGTAAAGTTGTAGAGTTTTGTCCATTTCTGTTATATTGTTGAACTTGTTTGCATATTTTTTTCCTAGTATTCTCTGATTATTCTTTTGATTTCTGCTGGATCTGTTGTGATTTCTCCTCTTTCATTTATGATTTTGTTTATTTGTGCTTTCTCTTGTTTTTTCTTTGTGAGCCTGGCTAGTGGCCTGTTTATCTTGTTTATTTTTTTGAAGAACCAACTTTTGGTTTCATTGATTTTTTTGGACTGTTTTTCTAACATCCATTTCATTTATTTCTGATTTGACTTTTATTATTTCTTGTCTTCTACTTGCTTTTTGGTTATTTTGTTGTTCTTTTTCCAGTTCTTTAAGGTAGGAGACTAGATTTTTTTCTTTGAGTTATTTCTTGTTTCTTTATGTGAGCCTGTAATGCTATATATTTTCCTCTTATGACTGCTCTTAATTTGTCTCATAACTTTTGGCGATTTGTGTCATCATTGTCGTTCTTCTCCAGGTTTTTTTTTTTAATATTTATTTATTTGTGCATACAGGACTGGGGTACAGGCCAGAGGCTCAGGGGCGGTGAGAGGCTTCACCAGAGACAGAGTGGGGAGCAGAAAAGGCAGATCTACAAAGTACACTGCTGAGGGGAGCAGTGGGTGGGTCAGGAGAGGCCTGGCATGCCATGTTGTCACCCCAGGGCAGGCGGGAATCGAACTCATGCAGAAGTGGCTTTAGCTTCTCAGTGCTGTGCTTTAACCTGCTGCACCACCAGGGAGGGCCCTCGGGTTATTTTTTTTTCTTCTTTGATCTCCTCATTGATCTAACAGTCATCCAGTATTGTGGGTTTCAGTCTCCCTGTGGTAGGTGTGTTTCTTGTCTTCCTCATGTGGTTTATTTTAGTTTGGTTTTTGTCTTCCTCATATGGTTTATTTTAGTTTGATTCCTTCATGGTCAGAGTAAATAGTTGATATGATTTCGATCTAGTGTATCTATTGATATTTATCTTGTGACCCAGTATGTGGTCAATCCTAGAGAATGATCCATGTGGGTTTGAGAAAAATGTGTACTCAGATTTTTGGGGGTGCAATATTCTATAGATGTCTGTTAGACCCATATTGTCCAAGTCCTTGTTCAGAGCTTTAGTGTCTTTGCTTATTTTTTGTCTTGTTGATCTGTTGATTGTAGAGAGTGGTGGTTGAAGTCTCCTACTATGTATGTATTTTCTCCGATATACATTTTCATAGATGGCAGTATTTTCCTGATATATTGTGGTTCTCCTTCATTTGGTGTATATATGTTGATGATTATTATGTCTTCTTGTTCTATTGTCCCCTAGTGACCTTCTGTGTTTCTTTTAGCCTTTTTTAGTTTGAAGTCTATTTGATCTGATATAAGTATAGCTGTCCTGCCTTCTTTATCTGTCCATTTGCTTGTAGAACTGTTTTCCATCCTTTTTTTTTTTCAATCTGTTTTTATCTTTTGCAGTTAGATGTGTTTCCTGCAGACAGCAGAACGTTGGGTTCTGTTTTTTAATCCACCCTGCAACTCTGTGTCTTTCTATTGATGAGTTTAGACCATTTGTATTTAGAGGTAATATTGATATACTGGCATCTACATTTGCCTTTTTAATCCTTTTGTCTTTTTATTCCTTGTTTTGAAATGTTTTTGTTCATTCTTCTGTTGGATTTGGTTTGAGGACTTCTTGTAGTAGTTTTTGGGGTGGGGTTTAGTCATGGCAAAATTGCGGAGTTTCTGGTTGTCTAAAATGTCCTTACTCTTTCTTCATAGAGGAAGGAGAGCTTCGCAGGATAGAGTATTCTTTGTTGGCATTTAATGTTTTGGAGTTTGTTGAGCAAGTTTCTTCACTCTCTTCTTGCCTGTAGTATTTCTTTGGAGAAGTCTGATGTCATCCGTATTGGTTTCCCTTTATAGGTTATTTATTTCTTCTCTCTGTCATTCTCATTATCTTTTTCTTGTCTTGTAGTCTTGGAATTTTTATTATACTGTGTCTTGCTGTATTTCTACTGTCATCATGTTAGTTTGATCTTCTTGCTTTTTGGATGTCTACTTTCATCTCCTTCTTCATATTAGGGAAGTTCTCTTCTATTATCTCTGAATATTTTCTCGATTCCTTGGCCTTTCTCTTCATCTTCTGGGATACTTATAAGTCTGATATTTCCTTTCCTAATGGTGTCATATAGCTCTTGATATGTTTTTTTTCATTCCTTTTTCTTTTTACTTCTCTTTTTTTCTTCTTTAATTCTCTTTTTTTCTGTGTCTTCGAGGGTGCTGATTCATTCTTCCATTACATCTATTCTGTTTTCATTACTTTCCCCAGCATTCTTTATCTACTCTAGTGACCTTTTTATCGCCTGCAATTCTTCTATTTCCTTTTCTAATGTCTCATTTCTTTCTTCAGTTCATGAATGCTTGTCTCATATCATTTTTTCTTTTTCATATCTTTGATTCATTTCCTTGTTTGCGTTTTTCAACTCCTTGATGGTTTGCCTCATTTCATTTTTTTCCATCTTATCTTCTTTTTTTTGTTTATCATGATGATTCTGAATTTCTATCTAGTAGGCAGAGCAGTTCTTCTATTTCTTTGTTGGTTTTTGCTGACTGATCTTTTTGTGGTGAATTTTCCTCCTGTGGACTTGCTTGAATATTTGTTTGTCTTCTTTTCCCTGTCGTGTATTTTCTAATACTTTCTATTTGTTGAGAGACGGAGTTGCTATTATTGATAGGCATTTTTTCTGGCTGTTCTTTCTGGGATGGCAGAAAGACTTCCAGACACTTCAGTTTTGGGGTCTATTCTGAGCCTTATTTTGTTTCCATATCTCCTGTTTTTCCAGCTCCTAGTATATGAAATTATGTCTTTTGTCTGTGCCAGTGATGCTTAGGGGTCTCTTGTGGTGTTGTGGTGGTCAACATCTGGTAACTCATTGAGTCCTTGTCTCTGGAAGGTGCCTGTTGATCTTTATAGCCTTCCAATGTCCCGGGTTCCCTCTATGTTTGTTTACAGCCCCAGAGGTTTAGGTGCATTAGAAGTGTTGCAGCTGGGCCTGTGGTTGAGCCAGTCACTGGTTTTGTTCATTTTTTGAGCACTGTGAGCCTTGCAAGGCAGTGCCTTACTGGTTTGCAGTGCTGTTTAGTAATACTTTGAGTCCTAATTCTGCACACACATCCTCAGTTGTGCAGGCTGTCAGTCCTCCCTCTAGGCCTCTAGGGCTCTTTTTGCCCACTCAGAGCCATCTTTCCCTGAGCAGTCTTTCCTACCACTTGTGGGCATGTTATTGGGCCTGTTTTGATTTAGTCTAGCCATTTTTCCCCCCTTTTATCTCAGGGGCTTTGTGAATTTGCTGGCCCAACGTTCATGACTAATGCTGGGAACAAGCCTCCTGGCCTATGCTGTGGCAGTGGGTGAAAGGATTGCACTCCTTGCAGCTGCCCCTGTCAATAGATCAGCATATTTTCTTCTCCACCTCCCCCCTCACGGCTCGGTCTACTCACCAAGCCGCATGAGCAGGAAGCTTCAGTCTGTGGCACTAGAGCCTGGGCTTTACTCTGATTGATCGGAGTTTCAGGGTTCTGCTTTACCTGTCTGTGGTGTTTCCAGGTATGAGTTTCCTTATCGGAACTCCCCAACCTCTTATTCTCCCTCAGTTTTTTTCCTTCTAGTAAATCCAGGGTGTTCTCATTTGGGTTGAAACTCATAGCATGTAAGTCTATAGTCCATTTTTATATATTCCCTTGCAAGCCTGGCGTAGTCGTCTTTCTGTCTTTACTCTGCCACCATCTTGCCTGCTCCCAAGTTGGTCCATCAGCGGCTTTGCCCAGTGTCCAGGTGTTCCAGATTAGATCTGCAGTCTTTCCTCATCCTGGGCTCCACTCACTGAGCTAAGATGTCTCCCTTCATCTCCAGGACTTATGTGAGGGGTAAAGCAGCTCCTGTAGTGCACCAAACACAGTTATTCATTTAATTGGCAGGTACCATTATCAGAAGTTCATAGGTTAGGAACTCAAAGAAAAAGTTCTCCTTCCTGAGACCAGATTTTTGAAGTCCCTGAATGTTCCAGGATTCCAAGCCTTTGTCCAAGGCACATTATGTGGTGGTCTCAGGACATGAACCTGGAGCTGAAGTCTATAGCTTCCCTCAGTGCTGGTGCCAACATGCTGTCAGGCAGATGCCATCACTAGAATATCATAGACCAGGAACTGACTGCTCTGTATTCTGGCCCCTTCTAGAGGTTCCAGGGGACAGTATGTATCCTTGTCTCCTATCTCCACAGCCTGTCTGCTTCTGGCCTCACGGCCTCCTTACCTAACTCCCATTGTTCATTTTTAAAAAAGATTTATTTATGCATACAGAACAGGGGTACAGGCCAGAAGAGAAGGGCAAAGAGAGTCGAACAGCAGACTGACTAAGTATACTGTTGAGGGGAACAGCAGGCTAGTCAGGAGAGGTCTGCTGCCCATGTAGATCACCTCTGGAGCAGGACAGTGAACTGCACTGTAGTGGCTGCTGCTGGCTGGCAGTACCATGCTTTAATGACATCAGGAGGGCTGCGCCATCAGAGTGAGCCCATTTTTGTTGTTGTTTGCGTTCTCCTCTCAGGTACAGTCACTATACAATTCCCACCACAATTCCCCTGTGCACCATCACCATAGTCCCTTGTGCTCTTCCCTCCCCTGCTTTGATTCCTCTCCCTCCACCTCTTATGCAGAATGTCTCTGGTTTATTGTTGTCTGTTAATTAATTATTATTTTCCCCTTTATTTTTTATTTGACTCTCCAATAAGCGAAACCATCCAGTATTTTTCTTTCTTCTTCACTTATTTCATTGAGCAGGCAGCTTTAAATCACAGATATTCTTCAGGAGAGGGAGAGTGATCACAACAGTGAAGGGAAGAACACAAAGGATTATGATGATGGTGGACATATGAGTCCCTCCAACCCCATCTAAGTTGCTGCAACTGGCATGAGTTTATCTTTTTTGACTGCTGACTAGTATTCCATTGTCTATATATATATACCACATCTTCTTGAGCCAGTCATCTATTTTTGGACATTTGGGTTGTATCAATATCTTATCCTAGTGTCAACACTATATAAATGTCATTTAGTGTTACATTAAATTAGAGGAAACATATTTGTCACCTCACTACATTATTCCTTCAGGCTCCCTCTTTCTGTTTCCCTTACTCTGAGTTTTAAATTTTCCTTCTCATTGGGAATTAACTCCTTAATTCAAATCCTTTCCAAAGTTCTTGAGTTTGGTTTGAACATTTAAAATTGTGTCACTAAACTTGAAAGCTGGCCATAGATATGAAGCATCAAGAAGGTGGAAGGAGGGTAGGTGTGTTTGGGGGGGTGGGGGAGAAGGAGCAGGAATCACATGAGATAATATGCTGGTGGTCTGTGGGAACTTTGGTGGTGGGAGAACTATTGTGGCCATAACTGGGAGGATAAATTATATATTGTCCAAAAATTAACCACAGTGTAAGAAAAAAGTGCTACTAAAAAAAAAAAAAGACAAAAAATGAAATACAATAAAACTCATTTTTTCAGCAGGACTAAAGCAATAATATTGTGTCACTGAGGCTCATTTTGGCAGCACAAAACAAAATTGGAAGGACAGAGAGAGTAGTATGGTCCCTTCACAAGGAGGACCTGCAACTTCATGAAGCATACCATATTTATTTAAATAAATAAAATTGGTCATTATACTTCTGGAATTATATGAAATATACAAAACAAAGGATACTGCAAGAAAAAAAAACAGGAATTGTAATAATGGTTACTAACAACAGGCACCTGTGAAGCCTGAGTGTTATATAATTCTAGGTATGTCTAAATGGGAGACTACTTATCCTCCTTCCTCCTATCCTGTAATGTGTTGTTTACATTATAGTAAATATCCATATGTTAAGGGGAAGGAAGTCCTAAAGGAACTCTGCAGTGTTTTGTGGATTCCACCCCCTACTCCAGTGATTGGAAACTACAACTCCCAGCAGTACCAAGGAGAGAACTGTGAAGACCCAGAGCTAAGCAGGCATTCTGGAACTTTTGGGGATAAATAGGGAGTGATTTGCAAAGGTTCTGGGGGAGAGCCAACAGCTCTCTCCTGGGGCAATGGCTTGCTCGGGACCATGCGACTGGGGGCTATCAGTTTGTTAACAGAGTTGCAAGTCAGCTGAGCTGGCAAGATATTCTAGTTACCTTGTATCTCTCTCTCTCTTTCCATAGGTTGCTCCTTTTCCTTTCCTCTTTTTGTAAATAAACCCATTATTGACCCTTTTGTGTGTGCCCGCAGTACCACTAAATTTCAAGCACGTGGGTGACCCACAGAAAGGCAGCCCTATAACACATATAGTTCACTCTGGGGTGCCCTATAACACATATATTTAGAATTATTTAGGCTTGAAGTGCCTTATGTGAAACAATAGAAACTTAGTTCAGCATTTATGTTGCTGTGTAAGAAAAGACATAGGGAAGGACATAATAGTGTTCTCAAAGTGAAGAATGTTTGATTTTGAGATTCCAGAGTAAGGAATCTTATACTGCCTGTTTGTCAGAATTCTTAACTGTTGATATGACAATGGACTAATATGCCTTAAAAATACTTTTAAAACTACAGAATGACAGAAGGTAAAATACAAAATAATAAAGACACTCAAAATAAAAGTCATTAAAAATAAATAAATAAGTCATTTTCTTCAGGATGAGAAGTAAACTCAATTATTTTTGTTACCAGAACCCAGCCCCCTCAGTGGTGGGAGCCACCTTAGTAGTGGGAGTCAGCACCAGTGGTGTTACTCCAACACAAGTCAGCACAAGTCACGGCAGTTGCTCCTCAGAGCACAGCAACTGCCTTTTTGTATGTTGTGGCAGTTGGTCCTTAGAGTCCTTTATGTACCTGTGTACTTCCTGGATAGTGGAATGACCAATCATATATGAGCTATGAATTGATTGGTGCTAAATGGCCCAATCAACCACAGGATTGAAAAATGGTCCAGTCAGACTTGTGGATGGGTTGCCCTGAAAGAGGTTATAAGCCAAGGTTGGAAAGAATTGAGAAACAGACAGTTCCAGCCTCTGAAGAAAGAGGGATAGAGGGTTCCAGTCTCTAAAGGAAGAAGAAAGAAGAAGACTCCACTCTTGGCCTCAAAAAAAAAAGAAGAAGAAAGAAAAGCTGAAAACCTCCGTCAGATACTGGGCCTCTACTCTTGTCTCTGACATTGACTTAAGGGAGCACCAAAGGCCTTGGGCCTGGTGTATCAAAGAACTGCTTGTTGCGGTATAACTCAATGACTCAGAAAAAGCTGTTAACATTTGGTGTCCCTGACACCACCTCTGGGGATCAGTATTGACCATCACTATTGGCTGGTGCTGTCCAGCACTTCTGGTGACAATTGACTACAAGCACTGATAGTGAGGTAGCTGTCACTAGTGGCTATAGTAAGCTCTTCGATTCTCCTATTTGTAAAATAAACCCCATATTATAAATAATATTAAAAATAAACTCTGGAGTCTGAGTTCTCTTGCAATTATGTGCACAGGTAAGAACCTACAGACATTGACATGTCATCTTATGGGGCACTGTCTGTTGTTTGGCCATAGCACATAGGCTCCTATTGTGTAGATACTGTATTGCTGTAGTTCTTGGATTTGGCTTTTGGCCTGTGGCTTTCTGGGGTTTTATGGCATCTCTCTTGTCTCAGAGCCCGAGCAGATGGAGAAGTCATTCCGGTCTTTCCTGGTACCATCTAACCTCCTACCCTGACTTCCTCTGTTTCACTTTTATAAAAATAAAAACCTTTATTCAGTGAACATAAACATTTAGGAATATTCTGTTTTCAAAGAGAAGGGATACTTGGGTTGGCAAGGAGAAAATGGAAAAGGGATTTGAAATAAGGAATAGAACAATGAAACAGGCTGTACACCTCATAAACAATCTGAGCAGTGTTAGTGAAAGAGAAGAGGACAAAGAGAGAATGAAGAATAGGTGGTTAGTGAGGGCCATGCTACCCACATTGCATGGCAAGGTGACATGAGGGGAAAGATCCTGAAAAGTCAGTATATTCCACAGCTGGTTCCTGCTGGATTCTTTTCATTTGTTTATGGCCATTTCCAAGAAGTATGGTTTATTTTTAGCTGTTCCCAAGAAGCATAGCAATTGTCCAGATATACATTCAATATAAAATCAATAATGACTTGATTGGATTGATTGGTTCAATAACAATAGCATTGTACACAGAACGACACAGTACATTATAAAATAATTAATATTCCTCTGCTTGAGAGGGCTGGCACAAATCTAGGTACCACAATAATGAGAGACATGTCACAGTCCAAGAATTCTGGGAACCAAAGGCTGTTATAATTTCACAATAAAAGATCTGTAGTTTTAAGTAACACAGTTTCCTTTTAAGTAATAAAATTATAAATAATAATAAGTTTTCCTACTTTTTATTTTAACTTTCTCCCTGACCTCTTTTCACATAGAAAGATTTTTTAGATAAGATTAATAGGATAATAATTAGTGACCATAAAGAAAGAAAATTTCCCCTAGTTCTTATGTTAGATATAGCGTGTAGGCTGACATAATAATGGCAGAAATAGTGATTAATAGAAGCTCCTTTTATAGGTCAAAAAAGGCATTTTTTTCTTAGGGGTAGGGAAATGTCCATGTTGTTGTTTTTCTGACTCCTAGTTCCTTAACATTAGATCCTGTACCTTTAAGATGTATGTTCATTGACAAATCATTGTTTAAGTTGTAATAGCTAACTGAATCACTACAGAGACATTTTGTATATTGTTAACTGATCACCATAGAAATATTTTGTTTGATAACTGATCACTATAGGAATATTTTGTTTGATGACTGAACACCATAATGACTGGCCACTATAAAAACTTGTGTATCACCTGTACTTTTAATTAATGAATGATGATATCACAGCCTCAATAAGAGATAAAAAAATACCGAGCTGTCTTTAAGAAAAATGTGATAATTGTTAAGCTTTCTACTTTATGCACACACTGATGTATTCCCACCGCTTGCTTGTAATGTATAAATAAAGACCTGCTGGGACATTCCGCAGAAGATGCTTTCACCCTAAACAGGTGTTTGCGTCTCCTCATTTTTTTACCACATCTTTTTTTCTCTGTCTCTCTTTTTTCTTCACCGACGCCATCCTTTCCTGTGGGAGACCTTCACTACCTCAGCTAAAGCTGGCCTTCAGCAGGGGTGAAAGATTTCAGGGAGACAGACAGACACAAAAGGTTAGAGACTGAAGATTGAAAAGTAATACCACATGGGGACAAATATTGAGGTGTGGAGATGAGAGAGAGAGGAGGAAAGGATAGAAGAAGGAAAGGATAGATGAAGATGAGTTGGATACTCGCAGACAGAAATGCATATTACTATTTTAACTGATCTTATATAAGCTTTATTTCTTTGAAATTGAGAATGACAGACATTGATTCCAATTTTTCAAATTCCCTTAATAAATATTCAAGCATCTTCAATTGTCCAATTGTGTTAAAATTACATGAATATGAGGATTTTCTTAGCTTTAGACTTGAAAAAAAGAAAAAGAGACTGTGGTGGGCTTATTCCAATCTGATCTAAATTTGTTTGTATTCTTTCTGATTCACATAGAAGCATAGGTTCACACATTCCTGATAGGTCAAAGGGGAATCATTAGGATAAAAATATTTCCAGAGTCTTCACATCCTATAGGTGTAATAAATGGGACCCAAATCAAAGCAGTAAAGTGGATTGTAGTAACACACCTAAAAAAACAAAGCAAAGCAAAGCAAAGCAGAACAAACAAAAGAAAAAAAAATCTGCTTGTGGGATGGGAGAGGAAGAACAGCTAAATTATATATATATATAAAAATGAATAGAGAGGTGGGATCCAAATCATTCATGGACAAAATATATTTAATAAAGGAACTGAAATTGTTGGGTTAGAAAAATTAGCTAGAATTTAGGAAATATATAGTTATTTTATTGAGTGATGAGATGTGGTTTGCTAGTGAGGATACTGGTCTTAATTATATTCAGAGGAATATGGCACAGAGTCTAGTAATAATCTCAATCATCTGCAAAGTGTATTTTTTTCCAGCAAGGATTATGTTTATATTAGAGACTAGTTTCCTCTCCCAATCACTCTATCACTGGTTTTAGTCTTATATTTTGACTTTGAGTTCTCTCATTTCAGAACTGTAGGAAATGACATTGTGCTAAGTAACTTCATATTCTCTCTCTTTCTAGACATTTCTAGATTAATGTTTCCAATTAGACCAGAGAGAAGTGATTTGTTCTTCACTGAGAAAATTTAACAGGGCAATGAGCTCTTCATGGGCACTACAATATAATTTTCCTAACCACTGAGTGGAGTTGCTTATGCTTTACATTCACCAGACTCTGTTGATAAAGGGCATGACAGTAAAATAGTGAACAGATGCATGCTTTGTGAGGGGATGTCATTTCCCAGCCTTTGTTTATTATCTTAAAGACAAGTTAACATATTAAAATATCATTTTGTTCTAGAATGGACAAAGTTTGTGTGAAGTCATCATACTCTAGAAGTAAGATGACATATGAAACTCTCTTCCTTTTTCAGCTTCAAGTGGACCTCTGATCCATCCCAGTAGTGAAACACAGCCCTGCCATCCTGTTATTGTTATGTTGTAGGTAGACATAATAGTTGTTACTATATAAGGTCTTTTCCAAACTGTGGTAACACTTTACTGAAACAAATTGAGGCAGAATGATAGTTTGGTTCAGTACATATCTATATCTATATATCTATATCTATATCTATATCTATATCTATATCTATATCTATATCTATATCTATCTATCTCTATCTCTATCTCTATCTCTACCTCTATCTCTATCTATCTATATCTATATCTATCTATATCTATATCTGTATCTATCTATCTATCTATAACTTGTTGGCTCTATTGTTTACAATCCACTTTAATTTTATTTAATATAATAGACTGGTTACATGGGAAAGAAAACAGAAGTGCAAGGAACTCAGCTTTATTGTCAAAGACAGAAATGTTGGAAACTAACAATTGATATTTGGGTAAATGTGTATGGATAGATCATATGTTCTTCATATGCCTGCTTAGTTATTGTCAAAAAGTCTTCTGGTTAATAACTCTCCCATCTCTCTTTGCTCCATGCCTCTATTGGCATATGCATTTCTCTTTGCACAGATAAATTATACTTACATTCACTTATATGAAGTGAATCACTTATATGAAGACTGCCCTGAAACTTTGTTACTTATCTGGTACCTAAAAATATTTATTCCATATAATATTTGACATATTTGGAACTTCAAACTGTCATCATTTTCATCCCAGAGAATTGTGGATAAATTAACAGAAACACCTTCTAATTATTGATGTAATGTCTGATTTACAGCCCTTCTTTTTATTCTTAGTCAAGGTACATCTCTTACTCCTCACATTTCCTTCTGAACTGTGAGTGATTGTGTCTAAATAATTTTCCATTGTGCTGATACAGTCACCCAAATAAGTTACTTGAATGTACTAGTAAGTTATTAAGTTCTTTAGGTTCATCTGTAGTCTATGATTGAATTGTCAGATGTTAGGACAGTAATATTTTCTATTTTTCCCCTTGCTGAAATATATATTTTTATTCTTATGCCATGACATGGCAAAAAGTCACTAGAAATGTAAGAACAAATTCATTATAGTGAAAACAAACAATTCAAATTCATTATTGTGGAAACAATTAAATTTAAAAAGAAAAAAAGAAAAAATCCTCTTAAGAGATAGAAACAAAGACAGAATGAGAATATTATTATTCCAGGAATAAGAATTTTAGGACAGAGCTAACAATAAACAAGAAAATGGTATTTTCAGTTTTTGTGTGCAGAAGAGGGCAGACAGGGTCATATCATCTAATTATATCCTAGACTTGAAGTTAATCCTAATATGGAAGACACAGCAAAAATTTTCCATTGTACTGATACAGTCACCCAATCTAATAGACACAGCTTGAAGACACAGCAACCCTATTGAATTTTCCCGGTTTTAACTTAGGTTTTGGCACTTCTGTTTTTCTAGCAACAGAGTATAAATTGCTGAATAAGTATACATCTATATACAAATTTAATGTAAAAGTAGTTATGATTACAAAAATTCTTAAAATGTATATATTTGATTATGGGTACAATTTCATTAAATAATTGAATTTTTAGACACTAAAAGAGTGTTTTCATTATTTTTTGTTTGCTTATTTATTTTTGTCTATGATCTAGTTTCTTCATTTTAAAGATTGGTAACCTAGAACTCGATTTACTTTTAGCTTTGCTTTTGAATCTTTAGGAAGGTGGAGCATTTGTGGACTCTCATTGCTGTTAGCTTCTTTCAAGGACAAATTGATAAACATTTCCTTGGTGGCTGACTAAAACATCATTTATTCAGACATCTTTCTTGGTAAAAATTTTATATCATTACCATCATCATTGTTATCTCGACCACGGTGGCTACCATCATTTCAATGATATCATGCTCATATTTACTACCACAATTCTAACTACCATTACCACCATCACTACCATCACCACCAACATCAACATCATCATCAATTCTGACATGCTTAACTCCTGGAGGCTCAAAATCTGAGATTGTAGGTCTAATATAAAGAAAACATGAGGAAGAGAAGCATATTTGGCCAAGTCTTTATAACTTAAACGTATAACTTATAAGGATGAAAGTATAAGTATAACTTGAATTGTAGTGTTTCCACTACAATTTCAAATATGACCAGAACTGAGATTTGGACTAATTTAAACTGAAATAGAGCTAGTAATTAGAATGCACCATCTCTATGTGGTATAGCTTGAAGGTTGGAAGTGTATCAGTACCCTTTTCAGAGCAATCATAACCTCTTTATTCCTCAGACTGTATATGAGGGGGTTCAACATGGGGGTGAGGATGGCACCAAGCATAAATAGAACCTGGTATAGTTTGGGATTGTGGTAAGAGCTGGGCCTCATGTAGACAAGCGTGGCTGGACCAAAATAGAGGCCCACAACAGTCAAGTGGGAGGAACATGTGGCCAGGGCTTTGTTTCTGACTTCATGAGTGTTTATTCAGAGTACAGCCAGCAAGATGAGAGCATAAGAGGAGAGGATAAGGGATAAAGGATAAAGGAATGAAGAGCACTACAATGCTTGTCATCACCACAGCCTTCTCATATGCAGAGATGTCTTCACAGACCAACTTTAGGATGGCCATCACCTCACAGAGGAAATGTGACATCTCTCTGGAACCACAGGTAGGGGAATGTATGGCATAAGCTGTGTGTACTAGTGATGTTAAGACACCCCCAACCCAGGAAATGACAGCCATCTGAACACAGACCCTTTTACTCATTATGAGGGCATATCTCAGAGGGTTGCAGATGGTCACATACTGGTCATAGGACATGAGGGTTATGAGGATGCACTCAGCAATTCCTAGAGTCAGGAAGAAGATCTGGGTTCCACAGGCCACACGTGAGATATTTTTTCTTCCTGAGATGAAATCAGTTGCCATCTTGGGTACAACACTAGAGATTAATGTCAGGTCCATGAGAGCAAGCTGGCTGAGGAGGAAGTACATCGGTGTGTGAAGTTGAGAATCTACCCATATCAGGAGAATAAGGATGGAATTTGTGGTAAGAGCCACACTGTAGATCAGGAGGATGGCAGAGACAAGTAAGTTGCCATGTTTCATACCAGGGAAGAGGCCTAAGAGGATAAAATCCATATTCAAAGACTCATTCCTCTTATCCATGTTTTTTGCTATTTAGAAGTAATCAATCCTGAAAAAGAAAAAGACAGAGTTGCAGAAATCACCAAGATTTATTTATATATGCTTCTTAAGTTTTTTATCCTTACCCATTTCAGCATTCACAGGCTATAATACTTATGCAAATTACAGTTTTGTTCTGTCAACAGAACAAAATGATACTAGCTGGGACTGTGTCCAGCTAGTATCACTGCATCCAGTAGCAGTGACTCAGAGTCTATACTACTACCTCCCTTCCTTTCCATTTATTGTTCAGAGTTCTCTTTATCCTCTCCCCATTATGCCATTTCACACTCCTACTTGAAACTTTGAAAAATGTATGACATTTACTCTATTCTCACTTAATCCCACATTTCCTCATCCTACTATGTGCCAGACACTGTGCTAAGTCTTAGGGAGACAAAGATGAATATTATAGTGTCTGAAGTAAAAGACCTTAACCTTATTGAAGAAGATGACCAGTAAAAGTTAAAAATGAAGAAAAAATATATGAAAGATGTTATAATGAAAGAGCATAGATGACACATTGTATGAAGTATGCAAAGTAGACTTCAAATTCAAAAGCTAGGGGAATTTCATAATGGCAATGTCTAGCCTCATACAGCCTAAAAAACTAACAAAAGCTCCAGAAGCACTGATTTTTAGACTGAGCACCATGGACTTGTTGGCTTTTGAATAAAAAGGTATCCCAGAAACAAGTCCTGAAAAGTTAAGTGGTTTTCCCAAGATCATATCATATTTAATGTTGAAGGTAAATGACTAAATTTTATGTCCCAGCATTTTTCCAATTAGCTCACTTTCAGATCATCATTAAATAAATTCTTGATAACATGTTACTCAAATATAGCCTTGTAATGTCTGTGATTGATTTACCAAGGTAATGCTAGTTCCTTTAATAGATCATGTCCCCAAGTTTTAGTGGCTCTGAAAATAGAAGTAGATGTTTCATCAGATGAAGTCCAAAATAGGCATTATTGAGAGTCAGTGGCTTTCTTTTGAGTGACAATTCAGGGACCCAGACTCCTAACTTCTTGTTCTTACCATCAGCACTAATTTTAAGATCATTACATTCATCTGCTTCAAGCAAACAGTCGGCAAGATATGAAAGTTTAATGAGTCAAGCCTCAACATGTTCCTTTAATATTTAGAAACAGTTACATGGCCATATCTTACTGCAGGGGAGATTGGGGAGTGTGTCTAGGTCAATACACAGGGAGAAGTGAGAGTAAATTTGGTAAAAAGCTAAGTTAATTTGTGTTTTGGTAATGTACCAACTGATTCACAGCTGGGAAAACTGCATTTAAAAAAATTATTATTTTTATTTTATATACATTTTATACCATTCTTCCTTTTTGTACAATGTATGCTTTCTCCTCTCAGTTATAGTCCCCGTGAAATTCACCCATCACCATCACCACAGTCTGTTATGCTCTTTCTCCATTTCTTTACCATTTATTTTAGACATAATGATAGTTCTAATATTGAACTGACTTCAGCATACTTTTCTGATATGAATATGCCATCAGAAGAGAGTTAATTTCTCACTCCTTTTACATGGTTTTGATTCTTGGTGTTTTCAGAATAGAAATGAATTTTCTTTGGAGACTATATTGGTTATCAATTGATGCATAATAATTATAAAATATATCTATTACCACACAGTTCTTTCTTTCTGAATGAAATAGAGAGATCTATGTCTGAAGATCTCTGACAATTTTGTAGCCAGAGTGCTGTCTGGTGCCATCGTTTTATCTGAATTCTCAACTGTGCTTGGGTCTACTTCTAAGTTCACTCAGGTTCAGTTCAGTCTTGCTGGGTTGTGGAATAGGGACTTCTTCAGTTCTTTGCTTTCCATATGATAACACAATGTGGCTGGTGGCATCTTTCAACAAAGAAAGAAAGAGGATGAAGGGGAGAGATGCAAAATTGGATTAAGAAGGAAGGAAGTCATAGAATTTTCACAACCTAATACAAGAAGTAATGAGTAATGAGGTCCAACTCGAGGAAATAATTAGATGAGGTATGAATGCTGGCAGACTAGGATTACCAGGAGGACAGGATCTGTTTCGTAGATTTTGAATTTTATTTTATTTTATTTATTATTTATTTTTAAAAAGATTTATTTATTCATACAGAACTGGGGTACAGGCCAGAGATGCGGAGGGTGAGAGGATTCACCAGGGACACAGTGTGGAGCAGAACAGGCAGATTGACAGAATACACTGCTGAGGGGAGCAGCGGGTGGGTCAGGAGAGGTCTGCTGCGCCATGTGGTCACCTAAGGGGCAGGCAGGTATCGAACTCATGCGGAAGTGGCTTAAGCTTCTTAGTGCTGTGCTTTACCCCGCTGCGCCACCAGGGGGGGCCCAGATTTTGAATTTTAGAGTTGCAAAACATCTTAGAAAAATCTACTTCACTCTTAGCCCTGGTGATTTTTACTTATCATTTCAGTGATGAAGAAATTACAGTTTCCAAAAAGTAAATGATTGGGTTATGAATACACAGTTACTTAACAATGCAGGAACTGTACTCCTATACCCAGTTCTACTATTACATTGACTTTCCTGACTACCTGAAGGAGTTTAGAACAAATTATTGTTTGAGTTACTTTCAACTGATCATATTCACTCTTTTTATCTTTAGAACCCTTAGGGTACAAACAAAGGTGCTCCAAAAATCAATGTAAAACTCAGTTTTACTGAGTTTACTGACTTTGAGAGAATATTTACAAAGCTGCGAATATAACTAATTTGCACCTTTCAATTGTTGATTTGTTATAATTTATATGTAGATTTGTATCATCTAGATCATGCTATAAATATTTATATATTTGAATCCTGGATGCTTATAAATCTCATTTTTGTGTAATATATTTAAAAAATTACTCATTTAAAAGGTACTCACATTCAGTCCTTAAGTATTTAATGAAGATCTGTAAATATCTATGTCAATAAATTTTGAAATACTTCTTTGTCTTGGCAAAATTAGTGTTTTCATAACTTACTTTATTTATAATAATTGGGATGTGGATAATTTCAGGTGGGCAGCAAGATTGTGTGCCCTGAAGAGGCAGACTAGAATCATCATCATGGTGACTATGTTTTGTGATAGATTCTTTGCTTTGTTTTAAACCTGAATTATTAGGTATAATTATGTGCTCTACAACTTTTCCTTTCCTTGGGTCTCAATCCTTGTATTGTCACATGTGTAAATGTAGATCTTTGCTTCCCATTGCTCACAGCCCTGATGTAAAGCAGTGAACAGTTGGGTTGGAATATGCCGACCCTTGGGGTGGAGCATGCTGATCTTTCACATTTCTGGTGAGTACATGTGCCAATGAATTATTTGTCTGTTGATGTGACAGAGTTACATTCTTCCTGAGTTCTGTCCATTCTGTGTGTGTGTGTGTGTGTGAATTACTTTTCAGCATGGAAAGTAATTCCCTGTTAAACCCCTCAACAATGGATCTGATAAATATGTGTCATGTGATCTAACAGGCTGTTTCCAATGAAGATACTGATCTCCTTAGGCCTTAGGAAATAAACCCAGGAGTCAAGGACATACAGACCTCTGAAAAAGTCAGCCCTGGATTCAAGGACCAACTGGCAGAGAAGCAGATTGTGGGAATATTCCTGACAAGTGTCAGACCTGATACAAATTCAGCACTTCTATTTTTATCCTCTCTTCTTTCATCTTTTGATTCGCCTTTATTCACATACATATTTACTACAAATGAACAAATTTAGGTTCCAACAAGCACCCAAATCTTCCTTTCTCACATTTAAAATTCTACTTCTTCTCTTAACATTCCTTTTTACTTCTTTTTCTTACTTACCCATCAAGTTTGTTACATCTTTATCTACATGTCCTTATAGTACCTCCACTATCTGTGTCTTTACAAAGTCTCTCCCTTTCCACTTTCCTTTCATAGGGAAATAATCCTAATTTCTCTGATGGTTTCCAGAGGAAAGAAAAAATATATTTGGACAGGAAATATGTCAGTACAATGAGATGGGCTTTGTAATTTCTGATTTGTTGCTGTCTATAATAATCATGATGGGTAGAACATTCTTTATAGAACAGACAAAATTAGAGGAACCCACAATTTACTACTACTTCTGAGGGTTTTATTTTTTCATTATGTATTCTAAATTTTATCACTTATGAAAAATTTTTTAACCTGTTAATTTTCAAATGAACTCATCAGTAAAAAGAGGAAATGGATTGTCTCTTTTCTTTAGTTTAAAGTTAGTTTTTTTCAACTGACAACTCACAATGATATGAAAATGTCTTCTTGAAAACTAACCTAAAATATTAGGTTCGTTTATGAAATACTTTTTATCTTAGCCCCCCCCAAAATACGGACATCATTGAGATGAAATTGTTTATGACATATACTAGTTATAATCAAGAAAAACATATACCATAAAAGAGAATATTTCTCTTTTTTCTATCATCTTATCTCAGTTTCTTGTTTGAATCTGTAAGTACATACTTTACAAACTATGTATTTCTTTGCCTTTATCCTTTTTATATATACATTTATTTTTTTTTTTGATAAGCCAATCAGGTAGGCTGGAATGATCATTTCTCATTGTCATCATTGCATGAAGTCCATGAACTGTTTGTTAGCTTTTTTATACTCAAGAAGTTCTCTCTGCACTTGTTTCTCTGCACAGTTTTCTGCAATGACCTTTCTATGTTGTCTTCTCTCAAAGGGTTCAGTGAGACAAGAATCAGAGGCCTTGTTGGGTCCCTGTAGATCCTTGTGTTGTCCTGGTTACTTGCAGTGGGCTTTGCTCTGAATGACTTGCACATGGGAGTTGTTGTGGATTATAATTTGAGATTGAAACACAATATTGAGTTTGTTCTGGAATTTGAAATGAAACATGATTTCACTTTATTTATGTTATACAATATTAAAGAGCACAATCTAAGGTGCAGATGATATGTGTTTTATCTAAACATGACAAGCAGTAAAAATGATATTTGGAGACAACACAGCTATGAAAATTCAGGATTGTTATGATTATGATGGTACTTATGATTCTTATGACACTAATATTCAGGGTTGTTCAGGAGAGAATTTTTTGTTCTCCAGGTACCATATAACTTTTGCTTTGTTTGTCTAAGGTCTATTGCTGGATTCATGCCACTTCCAAAATGGCCAATATCAAAATGAAAACTCTAATCTACCTTCCATCTTTCTTCACCCTAACCCCAGGGAACAGCTCAGGCTGGAAAGTATTTTTTTCTTAATAGATGGTTAATTAGTTCACCAGATTAATGTTGGTGTGACTGCTTGTATATTTGTGTATGGGTGTGAGTGCATATGCACATGTATGTAAGTATCACCATTAGGAAGATACATATACTTTGTGAATATTTTCAATTAGAAACACCTTCAGATATGCACTTGGTTAGTCCTGACAGTCATAAAGTAAACTAAAAGTATTGGCTATAATGCTGAATGTCAATGAAAAACGAACCAGGCATTGTCACTACTGTCAAATATAAAATGTCCTTTACATGCATGATGTATATATGTCATGTAGAACATCTAAGGGATACAGGTACTTTTTCTTAGAAGAAGTGAATTAGTTCCAATCTTTAACCACCACATAAGGCTTCAAATACAGTTTTTCTTGTGTCTTGACTGCACTGAGGATCAATTTCAGCTAACTTGTGGAAGTATCCTATGTGCTGGATAAATCAAGAATACCAGTAATATAGCTAACATTTATAGTGTTTTCTAAATGTGTATACTATACTAAACTCTCACACTGTGTAACCTCATTGAATTTTCACAACAGCCTCTGTGAGATCATCATTAACGATCATCATAAGTTGTTCCACCACATTTGAGATTTAAACAGTAGGGTGCATAATAAAAGTTAAAGGCAAATTCACTGATATTTAATTACCCCAGTGATCAAAGCTTTCAGGAATGTTCATTTGTTATTGCCTCTTAAAACCATGGGTATATTTTGAGTTCCTCCTAAGTAAGAGATGTTAGAATTCTTTACATATATGAGATAAAAGTAGATACTTTATGAGTATGAATGGAATAGATTTATTGACATTCTTCTAGGGACAGTGGTTTTCTGTTTTAGTCTCAGTGGCTTTGGAGGAATAAGTACAGGATTGAAGACAGTGTAGAGCCATTTAAGATACCCCATGAAATAAACATTTCAGAGTCATCTTGTTCCCAAACTTTACTTAACTGGAATTGAACTCTGAAGTTCTGAACTTGGTTTTTATGAAAAAAATTTTTTAAGGAAATTTAACTATTTTTTCCCCATCAAATTGATCTATCCCACTCGTTACTTTGGTACTCCTTCACACAAGGGTTATGGACTTATTTTCAACTGTTCTAATTATGATCTAAGTTCATTGGATTCTCAAAAGAAATTCAGGTATCTCTATTTGGATCACTCCTCTCATCTACCTAATACATCCCTGATGTTTCATACAGGGAGCTAGTTCATCAGTGTCCATCTTTTGCTCACTTGCTATTCCTCATAAAACAGACTGAATGTTTAAGACATACCCAAATGAAAGTTAACTGTTTTTTTTTTTTTTTGGTCTCCTTAAGATGTTTGTGCAAGTTAGAGTTAGACTTGAGGGAAGGCAAGAATAATTTATTTATGGTGTGGAAAATGCATTGTACTAAAGTTGTATTTAAATAAAGAAGGAACCTGTTGCCCCTACAAAAACCAAAGCAAAGACTTGAAGACAAAAATAACAGTGCTGAAAGACATTCATGGTCATGAGAAAAGAAGATCCACATACCACCCACCTTCTTACAGCCCAAGACACTGGGGCTACAGACAGCCTAAGTTTCCTTTGAAAATGCCTCCAGGAGAAGCAAGCCATTATGTCCACTATACTGTCATTATGTTCCCTATAAAATGTGAAGTGGCCATGAAAAATATAGAAAACAACATATTTATTGTTTATTGTGGATGTCAATGACAACAAGCACTAAATCAAATGGGCTGTGAAGAAACTCTATGACATTGGCCAACATCAATACACTGATCAAACTTGATCAGTGGCTCCCAACTAAGATGCTTTGAGTATTGCCAACAAAATTAGGATTATCCAGCTGACTCCAGCTGGCTCATTAAGAAAATATTTTTTATATAGAAAAAAAGTGAAGGAAATTGTTTTTTTTCCCTAAATTTTAAATAAGATAATGTTCTGCTCTATCTTCATCTTTTTTTTTCTTTTCCTGTCAAAAGATTTTCTAATAAACTTTCTTGATCCTCATCTTACTTTTGAGAATAAAAATTTGTTGCCATTGAATATGTGCTCAAGAAGCTACATCTGACAAAGATGTGATAGTTTACAGCCTTATAAGATTAAAGGATAACCTCCAATTGGTATTGTACTATGGGTTAATTGGCTGATGGGGAAGTCAACCTCAAATGTGTACGGTTTTATTGTTCTATGGAAAGTTAACTAACAAATATATGTAATTTAACATTTTGTCTTTAGCTATGACTTGTCCATTTGGTTACATAAATCTGTTCTTAAAATGCTTTGGAATTTAGTGTTCACTAACTACTTAGTTTCCCCTCCAGTTTGCTTATCAATGAAAAAAAAATCTTGTGACAAAGATAACAAGGTTTGTTTTCATAGGGAATATGAGTCTTTCCCACTTAAAATGTAGGCAACTCTTTTGGGTTGTGAATTTGTAGTACAAGTAGGGAAGCCAAGTTGGATGTAGTTTCAAACTTCCTTTTCTCTCCAGCTCATACTTAATGATAAAGTTTAATGCTAGTTTTTGAACATTGTGCTTAAGGTGGGATATTCTTTCTGTCCAACTTCTTTTCAAAAAGCTGGTTGGGGCTTTCATGGGAAGTGTTAATGCATCTTCTGCTCTGTTTTATTCAATCTTTTTCCCCCCATAGGAAACCTGGAGCTGGTGGTGCTGTCCTATGGCCAAGGTCTGAAAACTCAACTTTGAAATTCTTCCATAAATGCAGATTGATGATGCTATCTTATGCGCCTTGGATATGTAATAGACTGACACTGTTGAATAAAGAAACATAAAGATTTATAATGTCCATTTGGTGCCTGGATTGAGGTTTGCATCATGGCTGGTCAGGAATTATAGATTTGCCAAGGATAAGCCTAAGTTCCCAGAGCCTTTCTGAATTTATACTAAGATGATCAGATTTCCTCAAATACAAACAAGTCACATGTGTCTCTTCTCTGCACTTCACCAGTTGGAAAGAAAGTGCAGCCATGTAACCAAAGAAGCACCTGGAAACCTGTGCCTGACCTCTGCATTCTACTATTTCTGATCTTTTCCTGATATCCCTGTTTGATATCCTTTGCTGTAATAAAATTTAGAAGCTTGTATAAGTTATTGCCAGACTGTGTGAGTTTTTCCAGAAAACCACTGAATCAGAGAACCAAGAGAAGCAAATAGTTAGATCTAGTCTGTAGCAAGAAAAGACTAATATCACAGTTTAAGACTGTAGGGAAACCACTTTCAAATGGGCATTTGGATGGTTATAGAACCATCCAACTGTTTCTTTAACATAAAACCCCCAAGAATGGGGAAAACCTTTTAAACATAGGGAAACAAACTTGTTTTTCAAATTCTCATTGATTCCAGGAAATTAGTAGATGGGGGAATATTACAGTAATTTCTGTTAATTGTCAAAACAACAACAACAACAACAACAAAACACCTCTAAATGAAACAAAAGAGCTTTTGAACCTCAAGTTTTCTTACCTGGGAAGTAGAGTAATAAAATTAATAAGTTTAGGGCCCTCCCTGGTGGCGCAGCGGGTCGGAGCACAGCACTAAGAAGCTTAAGCCACTTCCACATGAGTTCGATTCCCGCCTGCCCCGGAGGAGATCCACATGGCGAGGCAGACCTCTCCTGACCCGCCCGCTGCTCCCCTTAGCAGTGTGCTTCGTCGATCTGCCTGTTCTGCTCCTCACTCTGTTCCTGGTGAATCCTCTCACCCTCCGCATCTCTGGCCTGTACCCCAGTTCTGTATGAATAAATAAATCTTTAAAAAAATTAATAAGTTTATTATTTTAAATCATATATATAATTTAATATATTCATTATATAACAATTATATATACACACAACTTAAGTATCATTTATTAATATATTTCATTATATGTTATATATGATTTATAGATAAATCCACTTATCAATAAAAATAATAAGATTAACAATCCTACACTGATAACATGGTAGTGTGGTTTTGAACGTATGAAACTTACGTATTTATATTTCACAAATAACATGTTTAAAAGAAAAAAACTCAAATGATGAAAGTTATTTATTCAGTGGCACCACACTCACTGCAAAGGTAGGTAGGATTAGAACCCATGTTATTTAGTTCAACCATGTATGTTCTTAGCATGTCTACCCATAAATGTCTGCCTAGTAAGTATATTTCAAACTAAGTGAAGTTAATTCCTATAAAACAATTTGAACAGTGCCTGGAAATTGTTAAGCACTTGATAAAAGTAAATAATAATCTACATTTCCTTTGTCAGTACAGGAGAAATATATCTAGATATCTAGTTAAATTTTGTTCCACATTGATTATCACAGATCATGATATTGTCCCCACTGATATTGTCCAGTGGAAGTATCTTTCTCTAGAATTCATGCAGTGACACAACTTAAGAAAAAAATGTAGTTCTCCTCTAGTTCAATGTGTCTGTATGTAGAAGCCTAAAACATTGGGTATTTCAAGATTTTCATTTTTTTCCCCGAGTACCTGAGATAACACAGGAAAATTATGGTGGCACTTTCTTGTCACCTGGGTTCCAGTTTTCCTTCTAAGAGAATGAGTCTTTAAAAATGTTACTGAGAGGTATGTCATATATTGTTACCTATATTTTCTTCTATATATCTTATGATTTCAGATCTTATGTTCAATTATTTTAATTATTTTGTTTGTATGCATGGTGTGAGGTAGTAATCTAATTTCATTTTCTTGCATGAGATTGTCCAGTTTTGCCAACACCAATTATTGAACAACTGTTGCAGTGCGTAGTCTTTGCTCCTTTGACAAAGATTACTTGTCCACATGTGTGGCTTTGTTTCTAGGTTTTCTATTAGAGTTCCATTGGTCGGTGTGTCTGTTTTTGTTGCAGTACCTTACTGTGTTAATTATTATGACTTTGTAGTATAGCTTTAAATCTGAGGTTGTGATACCTCCATTCCTCTTCTTTTTATTCAGGAGATCTTTGGTTATTTGAGGTGTTTTGTGACATCATATGAATTTCTTCAATACTGGTTCTATTTCTTTGAAGAATGTCATTGAGATTTTTATTGGAATTGCATTGAATCTGTATATTCCTTTCAGTAGGATGGCCATTAGATAATGTTATTTCTTCCAATCCATGATTGGGGATGTCTTTCTTTGTGTCTTCTACTTTTTTTTTTGTAACAATGTTTTATAATTTTGTTTGTATAGGTCTTTCACCTCCTTGGTTAGGTTTATTCCCAGGTATTTTTTGCTGTTGTTGTTTCAGTTATAAGTGGGATGGTTTTCTTGATTTCTTCTTCAGATATAGGAAAGCTACTGATTTTTGTGTGATTTTGTATCCTGCAACATTACATTACTAAACTGTTTTATTTTAATTAGTTTTTCTGTGGCTTTTTTATAGTATTTTTAAAAAAGATTTATTTATTTATTCATACAGAACTGGGGTACAAGCCAGAGATGCAGAGGGTGAGAGGCTTCATCAGAGACAGAGTGGGGAGCAGAACAGGCAGATGGATGAAGCACACTGCTGAGGGGAGCAGCGGGTGGGTCAGGAGAGGTCTGCCACACCATGTGGTCATCTCCGGGGCAGGCGGGAATCGAACTCATGTGGAAGCGGCTTTAGATTCTCAGTGCTGTGCTTTAACCTGCTGCGCCACCAGGGAGGGCCCGTTGGGTGGACTTTTACCCACAAGGAATGGGTAACTTCAGGTACTTGATTTTGTAATTATATTCTTTGTCTTCTGTGTTGTATACTCATTGTATTAAAGTTCCTTTCCATTAAAACTCTTATGTCCTGTCTTGATGCGGCAAATGGCAGAACCTATTTAGAGCAGACAGGTTTTGGGGTTCAGGGTTGCCCCTCTCTCCCTGCCCTATAACATTTTGACTATTCTGTGGTCCTTATAATAAAGTGTAATTATAAGGGCTGGGCCAAAGTTAAAGATGCTGAGTCTTGGGGGAGTGTCCTGATTCAATAAAATCCCCAGACTTTAATCAACCTGAGTCTCCAGACCAAGTTGAACTTAATAGGCAAACAGCTGATGAGTACATTGACCCTTGTGAAATAGGCTTCTGTTCTGGTCTGTATGAACCTAAGCAACAGATATGGTTCTGGGGCCTGCCCAGCCCAGACAGAGTGATCTAGTAAGGGTCAGTTCCTGCAGGAAATTTAACCTAAGTTTCCAGGTCAGGTTACCTGTTTTGTTGTTCTTCACACCTCCATTATCATCTTTCAAACCCAAGGAAATAAAATGTCAAGGTATTCATCGGTGATTGTCTCTGGATTCCTAGTCTAGGGCCAGAGCCCAGTGCCAATTTTGCTTAGTCTTTTCTATGAGTAGTAAAAGAAAAAGAAAAAAATAATGGCGTAAAAGGGTCAGAAATTCAGCAATTTGAATACATCAGTGTGTAGTTGGGTCCACTTCTTTTGCAATATAAAAAAACTCTCGTAGACTAAAAATTAAGAATAAGTGGGAAATTTAGCCATTTTTTGTTCTCTCCTTTTCCTACCTCCACTTTTTAAGTAATCTTTAACTGGCCCCAACTTCATATAGGTAATTGAAAATTAATTGTTTTACATTCCAAATAAAATATTCTGTACCATTTTGAAGTTAATAGTGATGTAAGAGCCAACCAATGTATAGAGGAAACACATTGCTGGGAAAGTCAAATACCTTAACTCATGTTACCTAGTCTTCCCTGCCCTTTCTTGGGTCCCGAAATGTGAAGCCCCACACTTCCATTACATTATATCTCCCCACCACCTTAACTGATCATGGTACTCCCATCATTTTGGGAATAGGCTTCATTTGGCTGCTCACCTGAATGGTGACTCCATTGGTCATCTTGTATAATTAACTTCTTTGTGTAAAGGTATTTCTCATGACTTAGAGTTGGATATCTGGGTGTGTGGAAAAACCTGGTTTGGTGATTTATAAGTGGGTGGGTTTCATCTTTGCCCAAATGATGCCACCTTGTTTATCATTCTTAGGTGACTACAACAGCATCAGTACATTTACAATTGTTCTTCTCAGAATATGTGGCCTCTTCTCCTATGCTTTGTGTTTAAAGAACTCTCTTAAAGTATTTACTGCAGATATTTTTCTCCTAAGGTTCTAGTATGCATGATATTGAATTTTCCTCTCTGGGCTTCCCTCTCTCCTAACTTTCTTGTGCCATTGTTGCTTTTCTGTGTGAATTACCCTTACTGCAAGTTACTTCTGAATAAGAAAAGTCTTTATTATAAATGCCAAGGAACTTCCATTGAAACAAATGATGAAATTTGCAGTGTTTATCAAATGGCAGTAATGAGTGAGTGAGCACACTCCTAAACTTTTCTTTTCTCAAGTAATTGCCATATTAACTTTACAAAAGTGATTTGATAATTAACTCAATTGTAAACCTAAGAAAATGAGGTATAAAGGCTAAGTAGTCTGTCTTTAGAGTTTATTCTCCTTCCACACATTCCTGACAGAGGGACAAGGATAATTTGATTACATGAAAATGAGAATATTGGACTTCCATGTACTAAAAGTATATATCATTGTTTCGTATTAAGGTGCAGTTTATACAAAATGGAAAAATGCACATGTAAGGTGCAATTTATATAAAATGGAAAAAGAAGGCATATTTAATGTGTACAGTTTGGTGAATTTGATGCTCACCAACATAATCAAACATCTGTGATGCTATTTCCAAAATCAAAGTAACATACATGGGTAAAAACTTCCTGGGCTCTCCCTGGTGGTGCAGTGGGGTAAAGCACCACATTATGAAGCTCCCCAAAGCCACTGCAGCATAAGTTCGATCCCTGACCAGGGAGCTGACCCACATGGCATGGCGTTGCTACCCTCAGCAGTGTACTTTGTCAATCTGCCTGTTCTGTTCCCCACTCTGTCTGTGGTGAATCCTCTCACCCACCACACCTCTGGCCTGTACTCCAGTTCTGTAAGCATAAATAAATCATTTTAAAAAAAAACTTCCTGCGTTTCCCTGTGTTCCTTGATTTATTTTGCATGTATAATAGTGTTGTTAACAATAGGTACTGGCTCTCCCTGGAGGTGTAAGGGGTTAAAGTGGAGCACTATGAGTCTCTCCTTAGCCACTACACCATGAGTTTGATTTGGGGTGAGGAGAGTTTCAGGAGAGGTTTGCTGTACCATGTGGATCATGTCTGGGGCGGGGATCGAACTCATGCTGAAGTGGCTTTAGCTTCTCAGTACTGTGCTTTAACCTACTGCAACACCAGGGAGAGCCTGAATAAATAAGTTTTATTTATTTATTTATAACAAAGTTTATTTTTACATCATTTTGCACATTTTTTTTTCCATCTCGATTGTAATCCCCCGGGTTTCCCATCACCAAATCACCCCTGTGCCACCACCATAGTCCCATGCATTTCTCTCCCTTCCCCCCCCCCATTTTTGATCCCATTCCCCACTCCACCCCCACAGAATGTCTCTGGTATAT